>NC_046658.1:82868157-82912694 GCF_010883055.1 Belonocnema kinseyi | reverse complement strand
GGCGCATACTTTGAATAAAATATTTGTTATCATTCTCTTGAAATAAATGTGTTTTTTTCTTGAAAAAATACCGGTTTCATATGTATACACCTGGTATAGTTATTTCTTTGAAAGTTTATGAGTGTTGTTGAAGATTCGTCTTTTTTGGTAGAAAATGAACATTCTTGTTCAGGTTAAGATTCATGATTTTAATTGAAAATTAAATTCTTTGGTTGCAAATTCTTTTTTTCTTGGCACGTTTAGTAAAAAAATAATCTTTATGGTTCAAAATGAATGCTTTTTGTTGAAAAATCACCTGCTTGGTTACAGAATATTTTTTTAGTTGAAAATGCAATAGTTTTACTTGAACGGATGCAATTTCTGCAGGACTTTTCTCTATGTTCTAATATCTTGAGAGTGATAATCTTACTTGCAAATATTTTTTTACGCAAGATTTTTCCATTCCCCACTGCTTTTAAGAAAAAGTAATACTTTGTCAACATCCTCCCCCCTCAAAATCGTTTTATGCAATTTTTGAATAACCCCTGATAAGGACTATAAAAATGCACAATATCAACTTCCTTAATAAAAATGAATTGAATTGGGTCATATTGCGCATCAAAAATGATTACAAGAAAATTTCATCGAGAATTTAAGGAAAAGAAAGGACTGAGAAGGGCGGAATCACGAAGGAATAATAAGGAGACCCAACTGCCAGTGGGAAGCCATCTGAAACTGGCAATAGAAACATTACCGTAAGTGATACGAACATTATACGAAGATCTTAGATTTGATTGCGCAGGTGCGCAGTTGTCCTCTTCCTATACATGGAAAAGTGTGCAAGTGAGAAAGTTTATCAAATTGACGTAAGTTAGAGGTTGATCATCATACGAAAGATACACAAAATAAATATATAAACAGTATTTTCGGTACTTGTTTGAAAAATGTGTGAACAGATGTTGAGAAGGAAACGTATAGGTAAGTACCTTTTAAATTTGTAATATGATAAATAGGCGAAAGATTCTCAAGGCTCAATGACAGTTAGGTAACACAATAAAATATATTAGACGTTTATTGTACTTACAGCGAAGCCTTTAAAAAAACGAAGTGTATTTGCCTTCTTCAGCGTGTAACTTCGTCCACAACCCGGAACTTGACACCTCATGGCTTAGAACACATTTCTGACACTTGCATCAAAACAAACAAACAGAACCTCTCATCTTACGTCAATTTGACCAACTTGCTCATTGGCACACTTTTCCATGTATAGGAAGAGGACAACTGCGCACCTGCGCACTCAAATCTAAGATCTTCCTGTAGTGTGCGTATCAATTACGGTAATGTTTCTATTGCCAAGTGGGGGAACGGAGTTAGGTCTCCTTATTATTCCTTCGTGGGCGTAATGCAGAAAATGAAATATTTAAGTAGCTGATTCTCTGTGGCAGATCTGAAGTAAATGTAGCGATCCTGCATTTGGTTCGGGACTTAAATTCAGCCCGTATTAACTCGGGACTGTAATCGTTGAATCCTTTATTTCTTCCTTCGTTCCCCGGGCGCTTCTCTTGAACCTTTAATCTACGGGGTGGATCTGTCAAACCCAGGCTGTTACAGCGTGAGGGTGAGTTCCTGACAAAACACTTCGGAATCACTGGATCGACCTAAATTTTTCATCAGCACATCACTCGGGGGTGTTCCTAATATCCACTTTTTCTTCATGTTCTCCGCCACAAGTGACATTTTCAAAAACTAATATAGGGAGCACCCAATAATTATTTGACACTTTAAATAGGGGGAGGGGCATTCCGTAACGTCAAAAAGTGTCACATAAGAAGGGGGTTGCATACTTTTCACAACAAGTGACATTTCTCTGAACAAAAAAAATTTATATCCATGTCAAGACAAAGGCGAATTTTCAAAAAAAAAATACAATAGTTGAATTTTCAACTAAAAACATAAGTTTACAAACACAATGAAACAGTTGAATGTTTAGTTAAAGAACTAATTTTAGTCAAAATTTCAAATTGCAAACCAGTGAAGTTCCACGAAAAAGACGAATTTTTAACACTATTCTCCAATCCTTCACTAAACAGATAAATTTTCAGCAAACAAAATTAATTTTTTACCCAAATAGACGAACTTTCACTAAAATAGTTCAGTTTTCAAGCCCGGAATACGAGTGTTTCAGAAAAAGGTTAACTTTTAAAATGGAAAAGAAAAAATTTCAATAAGAAAGTTAAATCTCGATCAAGAAAGATCAATTTATAACGAAATAGTTAAACTTTAAATAACAAAGATCAATACTCAGCCAAAAGTGGAATCGTTAAATGTTAAGTTTAAAATAACACAGGCCGGCAAGATTTTAACCCAGAAACCAGAATATACAATTCCGAAGGTTTTTTGTATACTGAAACCGAATCTGAGGTCTACATTTCTCAATTGGCTCTGATTTCCGAGATATCTTATCCTAAAATTGCAAAAATAACGATTTTTGTCTATATTTGAGGTTATGTAGCATCGAATTTTTTTTTAATCAAAAAATTATAAACACCATTTTAAAATATAAGTCTCGCCTTTTCGAATTCCGTTGAGTTTCCTCAAATTTTTTTTTTTCGCTGAGATATGACATTTTGAAATTTGCATGTTTGTGAGTTTATTCTATACCTGAAAACCCATTACGGACATGTATATAAGATGCAGACTTGTCAGTGAAGCGTTCTTATCTCCGAATTTTTGGTTTTATGGTTTTTCAACTCAGGGTTTTTGGGTTCTCTTTCGGGTTTGTCGGTCAAGCTCACAAACATGAAAATTTCAAAATTTGAGATTTCAGTGAAAAAAAAGATATTTTTTCCATAGTTTCTTGAGTAAAAGAAAAAAGTCGATGCTACTTAATCTTAAATATAGGCAAAAATTGCTGTTTTTGCACTTTCAGATTAGGATATCTCGGAAAACCAGAGCCAATTGAGAAATTTGGAGCTGAGATTCAAATTCAGCATACTAAAAACTTTCGGAAAAGTATATTCTAGCTTTTGGATGAGAAGGTCGACCTGATTTTGTCTGTATGTGTAATCATTTTCAACGATAAAAAATCGAATTTTCAACTAGCTGAATTGAACTGAAAAAGACGCATTTTCAACACAAAGTTTTATTATCAACCATCTGGTTTAAGTTTCAAGCCAAAAAGACGAATTGTTTAAAAAACACTTAAATTATTAATATGAAAATATGAAATTTTAACAAAAAAGTTAATTTAGAATAAATAGTTAAATTTTCAAATAAAATGATGATTTTTCAATAACAACCAATTTGAATTTTTTCACAAAGTAGTTAAATCTTCAAGTAAAATAGATTACTTTTCAACCAAGCTGTTGCATGTTCAACAAAACGACGAATTTTAAACCAAAAAATGTAATTTCTCCCAAAAATACGAATTTACATCAAATTACATAAAATTTTTAATCATGAAAGCTTAATTATCAATTCGATGTCTCAACTTTTAATCAGGAATGAAATAGTTACATTTTCAGAGAAATTCATTGATTATTATCAACCAAGAAGTTTTAAGCAGTTACATTTTTAATCAAAGAGATAATTTTCAACTAAAATTATGAATCTTAATCAAAAGAAAATTTTAGTTTTTTGATCAAGAAGATAAAATTTCAACAAAAAACATTAGCTATCAACGAAATACATTAATAGCCAATATCTTTCATTTCAAACGTATCTCATTCCACTTACACTTTGCATCATGTATTTTCTATAAACTATTTGTCGTACACTTTCCTGTCCTAATATACCTCTTTAGATTTCTTTACGTTCATACATTTTTTCATGCGAGCTCTTGTGTTTTTTTTTGTTTTTTATTTGAGAACAATATACTATTCGATTAAAAATTGGCGTTTGTTTGTAGACATCACAGAATTTAATGGGTCCTAACATGTGGTTGAATGAGACATTTCGACTCTTGACCTTCTGAGATCGACTGTTGGGTGATTGCCATTGCGATCCTTGGCACCTCAATATGTCGCTTTCCGATATCAAGTGACTCGATACTAAGTGTTTCTACATCTTACGGTTTGGCATTTCAACATCGATTGAGTCGTCGACGTTCCAAGTTCTGCTTCTGAATGCCCTTCCATTGAATAGATTGAAGATAGATGTTCCAGCTTAAATCAGTCAATGGTCTTTTGATACAAATCTTGCTCTATAGAGCTAAAAATCCTCCATTACTTTTTCCCATTCAAGATTTGAGGACAGTTTAGCATTTTTAAGTCATCAGGCTTATTTCTCTCTTTAGTTGATGAAAAACTTACGAAGGGAAATTGCGCCCTTAAACATTTTTTTCGATTCATACTCCTTTCAGTTAGAGGCAACGATTAAACCTTTAGTATTTTGATGAAATAGGTGGCACTTTTCAGCCATTATCGAGAGAAACGACTTTAAAAAACCCACTTTGTAAGCAGAACGTCCGGATTCAATTCCTGCTGCCGCAGAGTGGGACACAATCGTCCAAACACAGCAAAAATTCCCTATTTATTAAGTTCACAATATAAACCTAAAATTCTTAGAATCCGATTCTAATATAACCATTCAATCACGTAGTACAATATTTTGAATTAGCTGTTACTTTATTACGATTTTGTTGCTAAGGAAAGATGACCCTATAATAGTTTTGTATTTGCAGATTTTCTATCTTCAGTTTTAACATAATTACACTCATCAGTATTATTATATATAAATTGACTAAATATTGCAGGACTATAAAGACTAGTAAGATCCAAAATATTTATGTATGATAAAATCAAAGTTTCTGAACTTCCCTGCAGAATTAGAGGGCAAGTGTAACGTAAATGCGCTCTGTTTAGAAATCAATTTCTTGTGGTCACTATTTCCCTAAAGAAATATTTTCAGTTTTTAAAGTTATTTTCAAAATTCTATTGAACAGATAACCTATTCGTAGCACTGACAATATTGTAATAAAAATATTAATTTTATAAGTCTAAATTATATTTTTACTATAAAAACTATAGACTTTATGTGCTGCTAATGTAAATTTAGTATATTCAATTGACTTTCACACTTAATTCACAGAATTAAAATTGATTATTGAATTTAATTTTTATATTTCGTAAGCTAATTAAATTTTTTTCAAATATATTTAAAAAAATCATAAATACATGATTAACTTCATGAACATTTTTCTTCTCGTATTGGTTTAATTAAGGATTAACCTACTACGGTTAAATAGAGTTTCCTTCGCCATGACTCAAAGGAACCGTTTCTTGAAGATAACTTCTTTTATTAAACCAAAAATATCTTCAAAGTTAAGAAAAAAGTAAGAAAAAAAACTAAGAAAAAAGATTCTTTTTTTAGTATTTCGGTAAACTTCTTACAATAAAATATCGAAATCTTACACTTATGTAAAGACGGAAATTTTGAAGTTTCTAACTTTTACAAAATATTTGGTATAAGCAACCCAGAAAACTTAAAAAAAATGTAATGTGAAACTTGTAATTAGATACCTCAAAAATCCAGGAAAACCACTTTTTATGCAAATGATATATTTTTTCATAAATCTTCCCATCATTTCGAATCCGTCACTTTGAATTTTGTTTTTTAAATACAAATTTCGGAATTAGCGGCTTCAAAACCTTGAAATTACTTACTTCTCGTTACATTTGAATCACTTTAAGACTTTTGACCACACTTCAATTGATAATTTTTCTTTATGATTATACTTTTAAAAAGTAGAAAAATTATAGACTCTTAAAAGATGAATAATTTTGAATTCAAGAGCTGAACCTTTGGTAAACCGTAAACTTATATTTATAAATTTAAAAATTTCAAGTAACTCCAAACTAATGTGATTCAAGTTTCAAACGTTCAAATTAATTAAATTTAAATTAGTCTCACACTTGAAATTCAAGTTTGTTCTACAATATTTCATTATTTACAAAGAGAGTGATGTCAAGTTTGGAAAATTCACCATGTTTATTGTTATTTGCACCTGAAAGAATATCTGCTGCAACAAGTATGTTTGGCCATTAAGATAACTTACCCGAATTTTAATTAAAAGTTTATTATTGTTATTTAGAGGGTAAAATCAGGATGAAAGCTGATAAATAACACCGACTTAGTACGACGGCCCCCATTCGAGAAAAACCGAGTCAAGCGCTGCTTAACTTGGATGATCTAACCGGAACCCTTTAACAATCTCATGTATCCAAGAGGATATAATATTGAAGTATTTTTAATTTGAAGAAAAAATAGTTCATTCATTTATTAAGTGTGAATCGTTAAAATTTAGGAGTGCTAACATTTTTTATTTTAAACATTTTGAAAATTCCAATATCTAAATTTTTTAAGCTTTGCAGTTAAAATGTTCAATTTCAATATTTGAAGCAACCAACCTGAAAACTCAAAAACCTGAACTTGCCAAAAATTATGTAAATATTAAGACTAAAATGAAATACAAGATATAAAAATACAAAAAAGTATCAAATTCGTTTAAACGATAGAGAAAATGCATAATTATCTACAATTTATTGATGTAATTTATCATATTTATTTTTATTTTCCCATAAAAACGGTTCTAACATCTCGAAATTATTTGTAAAATATGTTCTTACAGTGATTGAAAAAATCTTTAATTTTATTTCACTTAGAAATTAATTTTTAATAAATTTTGGATAACAAAACGAAAACTATCCAGACATGATTTTAAGGGCGAAAATAGTGATCTATATTTTTCATGGAGTCTACTAGAATGTCAAATTAAAAATGCCTACTGATTTAAAAAAAAAATTGTTGGGGACCTTTTTCAATTGTTTTGAGAAGGTTTTTGCGAATGTAAAAAATGAATTCCATAAAGAATATGTATTTGATAGAGCTCTAAAACTTTTATTAAAACAGTTTTTTAACAGAACCTATAGTTTTAAAGTGAATCAATGATAACATGATTTTTTCTTGGTTTTCCGGAAAATCTTGGAAGAATTCCTTTGAAAATCTAGTTTTTTGATCTGGACCTAATTTTCAAATAGTTATTTGTTAGGTAAAACGGAAACGAATAAGATTGATTTGGAATATTACAATTTTTAAAATCAAAGTTACTTATTTTTCAAGAGGAAAAAGGGAGGAAAAAGTTCGAGTATCAAGAATTTTTCTGCTGATTTTGTATGTTGGTTGTCTTGAAACTATTTACAAACAATGTTTGCGCGAGCTATTTTTGACAAAAATCCATTTTTATTTCGAAAAGTCGAAATAACCATTTTTTTTAGAAAACGAAGGGAGCTGGGAAGAAAATTTTAGAAAGCAAAACTGCTCGTTCGTTTTTATAACAGAAATAATTCAAACTGATGCATATTATAATGAGACTGGTCTGAAAATATTTGTTTATTTTAAAAATGTTAACAGCTTATGATAAAAAGTTTTAAGTTTTAAAAAAACTCCTGGGTGCAAGCTCATTTCTAGTTTTTCTTATTAAAAAATAAAATAAAATTCTTTCATAACTCGATTGGTTTTCGCTAAAAACAGAATACATCGATTATTTTACATTAAAAATGGATTTTTTTTATTGCAAAATAATGGTAATACTTTACAGGTAGAAAATCAAGACAGAGGTTTTAAAAACCAAAAAAAATCTGGAAAGTTACTTTGGATTTTTTCTTAGATTTCAGCAATCATCCTACGTAGTGGACAATTTGATTAGAAGTGTATAGTATAGCAAGGAATTAGCGTTCGATTTGGAACTATCCTTAAATTTACCTTTACATTTCCTCCCTTTTCCGGAAATGCTTTCAATCTCCACCCCACAAATTGACTACGGATATCTAAATTGGATGTTGACCAAATATCTGGACTCCAAATTGACATAAAAGTTTCTACTTGCTATGTATGTTGCGCTAACGTAATCAGTGAATAAGTGATACACATCTGTTTGGAAATCAGGTTTAGGGGCGCTTGAACTTCAGGGCCGAAAGTGGCGTCGTTTAATCATGTCGTTCATACGTAGGGGGTCATTCACAAAATACGTGGGGGGTCTTTCAAAGTATCATTCTCTAGTTAAGTGCAATGGAAAAACATCATGCGGTGGGGGGAACCTAAAGTCCCTGAAAAATGTATCTTACGTATCTTTTGAATGGCCCCCAGATAGAATTTCAGTCTTATCAATAAAGTATTGAGAAGATTTTTTTTTGAACTAAGCTAAAAGTTTCTTTTCTGTGTGTTCATTAGGATGGTACTAAAAAAATGGTTTTGATTTTGTGTTTCTGGATGAGAAAATACTCTCCTCACTTTTTTTATTAAAAAAAAAAATTGTTTAAAGGTAACGAGAATCAAGTTCAAGTAAAAAGTGGGTTTTTTGTAGTTTTAAATTATTTTAAATATAATATATTCAAAAAATATATTATCATAATATTATATATTTTATATTAGTATTAGAGAAATATCTTGTGAATGCAAATTTTAGCTAATACAATGGAGAAAACTTTAATTTTGTTTCTAATTAAAAAAAAAACTAGTTGGCGCTGCTAAAATTTTCGAATAAATCAGTAAAACTTACTAAATCATCAATAAAAAAACTTATCCGTAGCTATAATTCAGTAAGTTCAAAGGTATTTTAAATATTTTGAAAGATATGCTAAAATTTCAAAATTTGTTATGGTATTTCAAGCAGTTTAACCGTTTTAAAACATTTTAAGTGATTTCTACAAATTTTAAATGATTGTAAGGAATTTGAAGAAATTAAAAAATCAGTTGCGGGATTTTAAAGGGTTTTAGAGGATTGCATGTGATACCGAAGAACAGACCCTTTGAGAGAAAAATGCTGGCCCGGTGGCAGGGGGTGCGAATGTGGTATGTAAGGGGATGTAATAGAATTTTCAAAATTTGAAGGGACCTAAAAAAGTTCATAAGATTTCAAAAGATTCAACGTAATTTGAAAGAATTTCGAAATATTATTAAGGATTAAAAGGATTTTATAGAATTCCAATTGTTTTTTAAAAAGAAAACTAATGAATTTTTTATATATTGTAAGGGATTTTAAGAGATTCTGAAAGATTTACACAGATTTTTAAAGATTCCAATGAATGTTAAAGAGACCTTAAAGATGTCAAAAGGTTTCGTATGAGTTAGCAATATTTAACGAAATTTGAAGGATTTTAATTGATTTTTAAACATTTTAAGGAATTTCCACGGATTTTGAAGGATTATGAGGAGTTTTGAAGATCTCAATGTATTTGAGGGCTTTTCACAGGTTCTAAAGGGACACCGAAATATTTTCAGGAATTTTAAAGGATATCAAAAGATTTTAACGAGATTTCAAAGATTTAAAAAGATACAAGAGATTTTAATGGATTTTAGGGCAGTTTAAGAGATTTTAAGAGATACATTGAGGTTTCGATGATTTTATAGGAATCTGAGGAATTTTAATAGCTTTTTAAAGATTTTGATAGATTTTAATATATGGTTAGGGATTTCAAGAGATAAAGAAATATTTCTACAATTTTAAAATAATGCGGTCAATTTTGTAAGAATTTTAAAGATTTCGGATACTTTTTAGACACCACACCCGCGTCACATCATAGCTGAATACCCCCCCCCCCTTCCCAGGAATGTTACGTAAATTTCTAAATATTCTAGAGAATTTCAAGTTTTTTAACTGTTTTTTTTTCAGAAATTTTAAGGAATTTATACGGGTTTTAAAGAAATATAAGATATTTTAAAGATTTCAAGATTTTCCCCACAGAAAAAAACTAAATGGAATGTTCATAGCAATTTCAGAGTAATCTGTACCTTCAAAAAAATTAACTTTGCGTGTTAAGATTCACCCACCGCATTGGAAAAAGTTACCATCTCAACTTTATTCAATCTTGTTTTGTTTCGGTTTAATAAAATTCAACTTTATCTACTTGAAAATTACCGGCAACAAAAATACACTTTTGTTTTTTCTGTGGCCGGTTTTGACTTTTTGAAGTTTTTAAAGAAATTTTTATAGGGCTCAATCTTTTTAAAGATTTTGAAGAGATTATGTATGATATCCACGGAATTCTAAGAATTTAAAAGAATATAAAATAGATTTCACACAATTTGCACAGGATTTACAAACTTTGTATTGATAAATACAATTTTAAAAAAAATCATGGGATTTTAAAGGATTGCAAAAAATTCTAGGGATACTACGAGATTCTCTTAAAGGTGTAAAATAGATTCTGTGGCGTAGCTAGAGGGGCGAAGGGGGCCGCTGCCCCGGGCGCAAACGCTTGGGGCGGCAAAACTATCTTTAAATTGAATGCAGATTTGAGAACTATGGGCGGCAAATTATTTTTGGCCCCGGGCGGAAAATTTTGTATCTACGCCACTGAATAGATTTCAAGAGTTATTTAGATCCTCGGCTGTATATTTATTGGGCTGTAATATGAAATACTACATAATAAACAAGCCATAAATAAATAGAAGAGATTGGCAATCATTGTATCCCTGTAGACAGTGGGTCTTTTAATTATTTGAAAAACCCGTGGAGCATTTTCTTTTAAACTTTTGGGGTGAATGAAATATTTACGAACAAACAATCGCCAAAATGCCGAGTCATCAAAATTCATTGGGGAATAAGGAAAATGAAAAAAAGAAAACTATTTTTGAGATAACGCTAAAAAATATACCCTGAGCTTACTACTTTGACTACTTTAGGAACAGACAGCTCTTAAAATACGTATGCTTATGATTTATATTGAAAAGGTTCTTAACTAGAACATCTGATCACATCGAATGTTAAAAATTTCAATTATAAATAAATATAAATAAATTTCCCATTTTTGGCATTCAGTCAACAGATGGTAACAAACAGTGCGTGCCAAAGTTTTTGCTTGACAAGTATTTAATAAAATATCAGAGTTAGATTGTAAATTCTAAGTAAAATTAAGACCCACTTTAGAAACCGCTTACCATTTCCTATCATTTAAAACACTTAAAAACTGAATCTGAGTACTAATTTCTTTATTTCATAACATTTTCCCATACATCAATCATTCTGAAGATTTTTTCTCGCAATTTCACGAAAAATAACTTAGTTTATACGGTAAAAACTAAAATATGATGATCAACCATTTCTAGCCAGATGACTTTAGACACAAGAGCTGATTTACTACTGACGAAAAGATCGATGGAGAGATAGCCAGACATATAAACGAGGGTAGGAAGGTTACTGGTGGGATAGAAGCCATTACCAGAAGTGAAAATGTAACAAATAAAGCCTAAATTGCAATATATAATTCTGTGCCTACACCGATAGTGTTGCACGGTAGCGAGACCTGAATTTATCAAGAAAAAATATGATGCATGCGGTTATGATGTTTGCGGTTGGAATCCAATTCCTGCGTGATTTAAGGAGTAAAACGCTAATGGACAAAGTCAGTAATGTCAGGATTCTCGAAGAATGTGGTGCAGAGGAAATATTGTTTGAGAAGAGTGAAGGAAATTAAGATCGTTTGTGCATGTTGAGAGATTGAAGGAAGAATGACTGACGAAACAAATATATATTATGCTACCACTTGGTAGCATGGCTAGAGGCGGACCGAGGGAAGAATGGTGCAAATGTGTGACCTTGAATCGAAAAGATATAAGAACCCACTAAAACAGAAGAGTTTGCATGAAATAATGTATGGGCGCAAAGGAAGCTAAAGAGCTTAGCCAGGAAAGGAGGGTGTTGCTACAAATAGTTTATAAGAAATTAATTATGGAAAGAGTCATTGAAATGATAGAAGCCTAAAACGAAAGACTTTAAATACTGATAGGCCCACGTGCAGAACCTTACATGGTTACATTGTGAGGTTCTTCACCTGTGGTGTTTGCTAGGGAGATTGATCAGCGTCATGGATTGGATCAGTGTTGCGAAACGATCGTGATGCTTAAATAAACTATATCCATCCCCTCCTTATACCGCCATTTGCTTTTCTCTTAAGAATCCCTTGATTTTTTTGTATGTTTACTTGGCATTATAGTTGACAATTGCAGTTTTTTGTTTGTTTGTGAATCTGTTAATATATTTCACTACTTTGACAGTAAACTTTAACACATTTCACAACTCTTCCACCTAGTGCTCCGTGCTCGACCAGTTAAAAGGTTAAACAATTCGAATAATTTCTACGTTTAACTTTTTAGACATTTAACTTATGGAAAAATTCACTGGGTTAAACTTTCAATGGGTTTAGATTTTTTATTCAAACTAACTTTAGTTCAGGACATAAAATGCTGCAATTCGCCAAACAAAATTTATTTACTGCGGATTCAAAAGTGTTTATTCCGAAATCAAAAAGTGCAGTGAAAAAATGAATTTTATTTTCTAAGAAAAAGTTTCGTTTTTCTAACTTAATATTGGAAAAGTATTAAAAATGAACTTCAATGTTTATTTGAAATATTATTTTTTGGTCTTTTAATTCTAGGAATGTTTATTTATTTATCACAGCTTTCATGCCTTTTCTCCTTTTGCTCGTTTTTTTCAATTAAATGTGAAATGAATTAATAGAGCCTGATAAGAACATATCCCACCATTTTTTGTTACTATAAGTTTGCTTAAGAATTGATATTTTTGGTCAAAATTTCTATTATTTGTATGAAAATTTAAAATATAAATGCAACAATTCTGTTAAAAAGTTATCTTTCATGGTTGAAAACTCAAGTGCTTTGTAGAAAATTCCACTCTTCGGTTAAAAATTAACTTTTTTGTTAAAGAATTTGTATGGAATTTTTTTCCTTGTATAAAAAATCTCCATGTGTAGAGATTTGATGTTTTCAGGTCAAAATAAAACTGTTAAATTCAAAATTTGATTATTTTGATAAAAATTTTAAGATTTTTAGTAAAAAGTCATCCTTGTTAGTCAACAATTCAACAGCCTTTTTGAAGATTTATTTATTTTTTAGAAAATTCCTCTATCTTGGTAGAAACTTCTTTTGTTTTTGATAAAAAATGCAAGTGTTTGGTTGCAAATTAATCTGCTTTGATTTAGGTCTCAGCTATTTTGCAGAATATTAATCTTTTTTGGTTGAATTGAACTGTTTTTGATTTAAAATTTAAATATTTTTTGGTAGAAATAACCAAATTTTACATTTCTTCGTTAAAAATTAATTTTTTTTTGTGGTTGAAAATTTAACTGTTTCACTTTTGACTGAAAATTGATCTTTCATAAGAGTTAAACATTTAAATAGTTGGTTGAAAGTTTCCTAACTTTCTTAAAAATGCATTCTTTTTGGTTCAAGATTGATCGTTTCAGTTGAAAATTCAAATCTTTAGTTGAAAATTGATATTTTTTTAGTTGGAAATTCAATAATTTGGTTTGAAGTAGAACCACTTCCTTAAAAATTAATTTCTTTTCGATAGAAGATCATTAATTTCAGTTGAAAATTTATTTATTTAGTTAAATTTTAAACAGTTTGCTGAAAACTTTTCTTATTTTAGTTGAAAATCGATCTTTTTGATCGATTAATTAACTATTCGATTTGTAGTAGAAAACTTATTTGTTTTAGTTGAAAAATAAACTATTTGGTTTAAAGTGGAACTAATGCTTTATTATTATTCTACTCTTTATAGAAAGCTAATATTTTTTAGTTTTAAATTCATCTGCGCGGTTTGAAAATTATTCTCTTCTGGTAGAAATTTACTCTTTTTTGGTTAAAAATGCAACAGTTTTATTAAAATTCATCTGGTCTGGTTGAGGATTGTTCATTTTTCTTAAAAATTAATTTTTTTCTCATGGGTAATAATTTATTTTTCTAAATAAGAAGTGAACTGCTCAATTTTTGGTTTACAATTTATCTCTCTTAGTTTGAAATTCATATAATTTGTTAAAATTTGACTTATGTTGGTAAAAATTAATTAATTAAATATTGTTACCGGAAATGATAGGAACTAAAAGCTTTTTAAATGGAATTGAACATAGAGCCTACATTAATTTGATTTCAAGGAATTTATTCTTTTACAAAAATGGCCTTTCTCCCCGCTTTTTAGATCGTTATGGGATGTGAATCCTCTTTTTGATTCAGTTTGATTTTTTTGGCTTTTTTTATAAATGGGAGGGGAGGGTGGTTGACATATAAAAGCTGTGTCGTCCGGAATTTAAATATGTTTAGGTGCTACTTGGGTTGTTTCAAATTATGTCTTTTGTTTTGAAGATTAATCTAAAAACTGATCTGCGTGAAGTTAGATTAAATTTGTAAATAAGTAAAAAGAGGCGCTTTGTAGCTACAAAAATCGTTTTCGTAGCCTATTAAGAAGTAAATAAGTAGTTTAAATCTCTCCCTCCCATATTTTTCCTCTGGTACTTTTCTTACATTCCCCTACTTCCTCTCTCGTAACCTACTTCCTTTCCTCATACTTCAATCTTCGTTTCCCCACTCTTCCCTAACTTCTTGCTCATATTATCCCCCCACTTCTTATTTCCTCCGACATTTCCCCTCACCCTAATTACCCTTCCCTTATTTATCATTACTTCTACTTCCTAACCCTTCCTCTTAAGAATTTTGAACTTTGAGTTCCCCTTCCTTCTTCTTCTCGGAAGAAAGTACAATGGGCGGACGGAAAGCCACCCGATCGAAGCTAAAAGGGTTTCTGCTTCGGGCTATAGAATCTGTAAAAAAAAGTTAAATACGATGAAACATTTAACCGAAAGGATTTTTCTTAAAATATCTAATAAAATATAAATTAATATGGTATATATATATATATATATTTCGTGAAATATTTAATCTGTTAAACGTAGAAATGATTCCAATTGTTTAATTGTTTAACTGGTCAAACGAGGAGCACTACTTCCTCCTAGGATTCTTCTCTGGTTTTCATTGTAGTAAAAAGCCGGAAGAGCTCTAAATCAGCGTTGAAAGGCGTGTAAAATGTGTTAGTTCGCACTACATCACGCTAGAAATATTTAAAAAATGCACTTTTCACTTCTGGTTTATCCGATTACATTATTTCAGCATGTAATCGTGTACGTTGTGAAGAGAAAATCGCTTTCGCGATGAAATGCACGCTTGGTTAAACTACATGGCGTCATGCGAGGCAAAAGTTTTCACCACGATGAACAAGGTCGACCGAAAGTTGAGCAAGTCTTGCGGAGAATCTCGGGACTTGCATCGGAGTTGCATCGAGAGGACTGGATTTGTAAAGTAAAGGTCGTCTCGATCAAAGATCCCTGCACAGTTCGAAGACCTCCTATCCCCATAACCCGACGTCGCGCCGGATAAGAATGAGAGGGATAGGAGCTAGACCTCCATCAATCGTGCCAGTTTTGGTACTGAAAAGCAACCCGGACGGGAAAATCCGTCCTAGCCATCTGCAGCCTTTTTCCGCAAAACGAGAGGGCATTGCGAAAGCGTCGGTCCATCCACTCTCTTGGATTCCGTCTCGCTTCATTTCAACTTGTCTGGTTTTACCTCAGATCCTTTTATCTCCTCCCAGAGTATATTATAAAGGAAAATATCTAAAAAATTATTCAGAGGACGCGCTCTGCGTTTAAAAAAAGGATTTTGCAGCATATTGAGGTGCTACGTTGTTTAAATCTCCCTCTTTCCCCTATTCTCTTCCTCTATAATTTCATTTTCTATCTTATCCTGTCCTGTCCTATCTATTCAATTCCTTCCTATAAGATCCTATATTGGCATCGCTCCCCAAATTCTTCCTTACCGTATCTTATTCTCGTACTCCTCCCATTCCTTCACAGCTACCCCTATTTCCTTACCCATACCCCCTCTTTATCACATTCGCGCCCCTCACGAGCCCACTCCTTACTTCTCTCTAAATTTTTTTCAATTAAAATGTTTACTAATTTCAATTAGTTTCTCAGTTCTAGCTATGAATCAGCAGTTTTTACTGATAAATTAGTCAAAAATAACTGTTTCATAGCTAGAATTGAGCTACTGATTTAAATTAGTGAAATGTTTAACTAATTAAAATTTAGAAAGTAGTCCTTCCAGGAAATGAGTTAAACGGAAGGATGGGCGGACACCCAGTCAAAGCTATAAGGATTTCTGCTAAATTTAAATTCGACAGTCGGAAATCCCTCTGAACTCGAGAAGATAGTTTTATGCAGTTTTCCTCTTCTCTGGCCAAACGTTTAGGCAAATCCGGCAGCTTACATACTCATGCGAAAGGACTTAAATGTCTTTCTTTCACCGAAAATTTTAAAAATAAAGGCATAGTATACTATTTTATACCGCAGTGCCACAGGACAAAAATAAGCAAGTAAAATTTCAATAATAATAATCCCATGAAACAAATATAATAATAAACCTCCCTTCCACCTTGTGAAATACCGCATGATTTGCTCCGAATCCCCCATAAATTCTAAATAAGATTTTATAAACTTAGACAATTCTAATAATTACGTACAGGTGGAATCCTAATGAAATTCTATTATTGAAAAAAATGTGTTAATAATAGTAAATTCTGTATGGAAACTATTTTACATTTTTTATTTTTGAGCAGATTTATCTAAAATAATTGGCTTGTGTCATTAATTTCAGGAGATTAATCTTTTACATTTGTCCATATTGAAAGCATTTCGAACTCAATTTGTTAACTTTTAAACTCGAGACATTAAAATTGTGGAATAACGAGTATCTACTTCCAATTTCGAAAAGTTAAACTATAAATGCTTTGAATCTGTAACTGCTGAATTTTCAACGACCATAATCTGCAATTTGCAAGTTCCCTCATTTCACATCAATATTTTTGATTGGAATATGATTAATTCTGACTAGATCAAATTTCCCAATGCCGAATTTAGAACAGAACAGTTTAAAAATTGAATTTCACGATTTATGTTTAAATTACTAAATTTTGAATGCTTTGGTAAACTAGCGGAATTCTGAAATAAATGCGTTGGGCTTTAATAAAAATAAAACGCTGTTCCCGTGTCAATGCGATATCTGGTAATTTAAATATTTTTTGGTTAAACGATTTTAATTTACAATTATGCAAAGTGAGTAATATTCTAAAAAAGGACTTCAGCTAGGATTGCCTTAAAAATTGAACAGTAATTAGAAGCTTTTTCATTCCTTATTACTTCTAATTAAAAATGGTAAAATTATGCACACTTTTGAAAGTGCTCTTTTTTCAAATTTTTAATGGTAACATTTTGAAAGTGTGTTAATATATTTTCACTTTAACATTTCGAGGCGGAAATTCTAAAATTTTGAGAAAGTCTTGACAGCAATTTCTTATTCTTCTTGCGAATATCATCGTGATGGCGAAAAATAAAGAATGTATTTCGAAGTATTGCAAAATTTCACTAAAACTGCAAGAAAAGTATAAAATTAACGTGTTTATTCGTTTTAAATGCACTTAAAATTCATGAGAGTATTATTAAAAATTTGAAAAAATAACACGCTTCTGGGCAAAGTGTAACCTTGAAAATGAAACTAGCAAATGAAAAAAGCTTCTTTTACTGAATCGTGATTGCAAATATTTTCACACGTTTTTTTGAAAAGTGAAAGATTTAATACTTTTTTTTTATTGATCGGACATCTTTCTGCCGTAAATATGTGTGATATAAAATATTAGGATAATATTGTAATACATTTTAATTAATTTAGTTAAATTCAATGAGTTCAAAATATGGATTTTTATTAATTTTGCTATTTTAATGAATTAAAACATATTAAAGAAATAGTCCTACCGTTGTATAATACACATCTTCATGGTAGAAAGTAGTCCGAGAAGCAAAACACATAAACAAAAGAAAAAGATGTTAAATCTTAAATTTTTTTTCAATGAAAAATAAATCTTTTTCTAGTTTGTTAGTCCGGTTTCATAGGTTATATTTTGTGGAAAGATTTTAAAGGTGTATAAAATAAAGAAAATCGTAAATTTTAGACCTTTTTTGTCAGTTTTAGTAGAATTATGTAGTGTTTCGGTCTATAATTTTCACTTTTATCATTTTGGGTATGTTGGCAATAATATAGACTACAAATTCGACTAGTCAAGAATCATAAAAATATATCAATGTTTCGCCCAGAAAAAAAATGTTGAACTCATCGCTGTTTACATAAAATTTCAACAGTCTTGTGATAGCTAGAGATATTTTGCTATTGAAATAAAATTTTGAGAATAAACTGCTTGTAAAATACAAAAACATTCAAATTTGGTAGATTTTGAAAATGAAACAAATTGTTCTTTTGGGGTTTACCCTATTGTGTACTGTTTTGGTAGCAGGATAAATTTTTAAGCTTAGAGTTTAGATTAATTTGGTAAGAAATGAGCTTACTAGAAGTGTTATTAATGAAAATTTGAAAAGAAATTTTCAAATTGGAAAAATAAACCTGATCTATATATTTTAACTCTGAAAATGAGATAACTCAAAACAGTAATTTTAAATAGAATTGATAGAATTATTAAAAAAGAGTTTGAAATTGACCATCTAGTAATTTGAACGATTCTAAACTAAGGTTTAAAAACAATTGTAATAAGCCTGCGACCACCGATTTTTGCTGAAAGTATTTACACCCTTAATACATTTAAGTTTATGGTTACTAATTCAAACAACTACCCAATTCGATTTTCAACTTCACTTGTTGGTTATAATTACCTCTCGGAATAAATTCAATCTCAAACTAGATTACATGCCAAACCTAAAAGTTTGAAAAAGCCCGAAATCAATTCGACTTTTTAGAAAACCTTTTTAAATTTTCCTTAGAATATTCCCTGCTCATCCCATCCCGTTTTATCTCCTGCCGTCCCTTTTCATGTCATTCCCTCTCGTTTTATCCCATCTCGTCTGGTTCGGTCAGATCTCGTTTCTCTCTCCGTTCAGCACCCTCTGACGACTCGACCTCGCACCGCCAGTGTCAGTATCGACTGGGATTCGTCGGAGTAGGGGTTGGACCAGAGAGGGTGAGTAGATGCGAGAGGGTGCGAGACAATCGCGAGATGGGGAGAAGGACAGAGAGAAACTGCGAGGGCGAAGATGAAAAGAGAGAAAACCTCTCGTCGAATTTCGGCAACATTCGTACGTCGCCGGCTCGAGGTTTCCACATGGTCTCGTGTTAGCAGGAGCGGCTCTCGGCAACTCTCGGTTCTTTTCGCGAAAAGCGTTTTCCTGTCGGTGCTGCCACATGGTGCAGTGTTTGCGGGCGTCGAGCGCTAAGGGTGGTTTCGGGGTGGTAGTACCGACTCGGCTGCCTTCGGACGACTTCGCAAGTCATCGCCGACGTCTCGCGTCGGGGCTTCCACATGGGTTGGTATTGGCTCCCGGGGCGCAGGGTGGTTCATGCGGTGGGGCTCCAACTGCGAAAGCGACGCGACGGTTCGGCACAACACCCCCAAAACGGGCAGCGTCGCTACTAGGAGGGTTAGTCCGTCAGTCGGACCGGTGCGAGATGTCCTGGGAGTGCCCCCATGAGACGAGCTTTTCTACTCATGATTCGGGAACGTGTGGTGACGGTTACTATTCGCGATTGTGAAATTCCGTGGGATGAGAGTTGAGCATCTGCAGGAGTAAAAAGTGGAGTAAAGTAGGATTAAAGTGTGCAAGAAAAGGAAAAGTCCCGCAGATGTTAAGTTAAGCCGGTAAGAAATCTGGACCCGGTGGGATATCTGAAGGTTGACGTTCTTCAGTTGCCGGTACGTGTGTGATTTGGTGGTGAGAGGGTTGCTCTGTTTACAGTGGTTGAGTACACCAAGTGGTGACCCCGGTGTCGTTGCACCGGTGCTAGACTCCAGTGGTGTCTGCTACCTTCATTTGAGAGCTGATTCGCGAAGGAGTTAGATTTTTTACGCGAGTGGTGAATTAGCAAACGAAAAAAGGAGTTTTTAATTTCGAGCGGAAACCCCTTTTTTGGCTTTGTGATTAAAATTTTGTCTGAACAAGGAGGTTTTCAGGATGAGGATTTTTGAGAGGAGTAGAACGAGAACGAGGAAGCGAAGGTCGACGAAGGTGTTGACGTGGAATAGCGCGCCGATGTCTAGGCCGGGAACAGGGGGAAGCAACGTCAGTGGATCAGGTCTGGAAGCTGTGTTGCCAGGGTTAGAGAGAGTTTGCTAGCCGAAGCAGGGAAGGTTCAGATTTGTGAGAGCAACTGGACTTGACTCGGTGACTTGACAGGTGGCAGCCCACCCTAGTGGATTGACATTGCCGAGGATTATTAGGGCTGGTGTCTGCCGTGCAGGAAAAAAAGTGCAAGTTTTGTGACTAGTGCAGCGGTTATTTGGTTGACGACAATTACGACGTGGGGATGTGCGACGCCAATTGCCAAAGAGGTCGAAGGAGGATAGCTCTGAGTAAATCGACTCGGTGCACCAAGTCGTGCTCACCGCATAGGACGCCCGGGGTCCGGTAGCTCGTTCATCGTCCTTATTCCTCATCGACGCCCGCGGGCAATGTGCCCACCCGCCGAGAGCACAACGTAAGTCGTTTATCCGATTCGCTACTTTCTGATAGGTCTGCCGTTTAGACCTTGACTTACCCCGATCGACTGCTCGCCGAGAGGACATTGCTCCAGCGGTTAACGCCTCTCTCCCCTCTAAAATCTCAGTATATATATATATATAAATATATATATACACACTAGTATGGATACAGCTGTGTATCAACCAACAATGGCTAATAATTTAGTCTACATTCGCCATAACTGGAATTTTAACTAATCATTTGCTTGATGATTATCAGATGAAAACAGGATCGATCTGAGAGAGAATAATTATTAGATGTACGAGTTTGTGCAGATTGCAGATCTGATTAATAATGATTACATTTAACCCATTGTTTCTGTTAGGAAGGAAATTTACTTTTGTTAGAAATTACTCGGGAAGAATTTTAGCTAAAGAAAATAGAATGAGATTGAAATGGATTTCTCATTAAATGTATGTGGAATAGTTTCCAGTAGTTCGTTCTCGGTAGATGGTATTTAGAGATTATAGTGGACTGATATCAAATTATCAATATATTGGAGATTCAATCAACAATTGAAAATAATTGAGTCCGTAGTTGCTAAGGGAAAGCAAATCCAGTTATCATTTACAAAAAAAAAATAAATAAAAACGCAGAGAAAAATCGATTTTAAGAATTAATATCATGTCTTAATTGAGTTTGAATACAGATTATATATTTTGTTTAATAATTAGACACTTTAGAACCAAAATCAATGGGTACAAGTTACCCAGGAAGCGTGTTCTAGGATTATGACTATGGGACAGTCATCTATATAACTCAAGGAAGTAGATTGGGATTGAGGTGGAGTACTAAATTAGGTGTAGCAGGAGAACTAGCTTCCATTAATTTGTTCTGGCGACTTGGTGTTTAGGGGATAATAATTCAAAGATATTGAACGGATTGTATTGATTTTCCCTGCAGTTGATATGTGACTTGTGTAGATAACACGCTTAATCAACATTTGCTAATAAATTTGCCCTCAGTTACCAAAATGAAAAAAAAATTAATAGTTTTTCAAAAGTTCACTGGCTTTTAGTATATGAGATATTGATCCAGTTTTTTTAGATTTAATGTTTACTGTGTCGGTGTTTATAATATTATCCAAGAAGAATTTCCATTAGATTTTGAATAAAAAATGGTATTTACTCTCGAATTCCCTTAAAGTTAAAATGGATTTTTCATCACGGTTTCGACGAATGGCAATGTGCTGCAGAGTTAATCCCTAAATAATATTGTAGGTAAATGTGTATCGGAACTTTATACTGGACTTACAAAAGTTGGAGTTGAATGACTGAAAACAGAGTTAAAGTTTATTCAATCGGATTTAGGTACATTTTGTAACAGATAAAGTTAGAAAATTAATTAACTAATGCACTATAAAATGTAAAATGTACTTTGTGCTTTTCAGCTGGACACTTGCAAATTAAATTGAAGGAAACACATATATAAAAAAAAGAAGCTCAGTGGGAAGTTTTCATATTGATACAAGTAGCTTCGCGACCGAAGGGAAGTGCTTATTCGAGAAACAGGATAATCAATATCAGGGGGTGGATCATGTAACTTTTCATCGTAGTTTTATGGGAGTTCACTCTGAAGCTGAAAACGATTGGTCAGTTAGGTCAAACCTATATTAAATTGTAGCCCTGAGGTGTTATTCGCCTGACCTTCTCATTCAGAGACCTTCATTACTGTCACATTCTGTCACACGTTTTTGAAAGGGTAAATTATATCAAATTGACGTTCTGAAAGTTTCGTTGATTTAGTCAGTTCTCAGAGGCTACGATGAGAATATAGATTTAGGGCGTTTTTTATATTCTCACAATTGAAAAATTGTTTACAATTTGCAAAGGTGCAATGCAAAAAGAGTTGTATTTTGAGAGAATGAAGAATATAAGGTTGTCGGAAGAACAAGCTGTGTTATGAACGTAGCATACATGTAAGATAGTTGTAGGTTTGATAGTAGTAATAAAAGGGTCCTTAAAGTTGAAGGTCCTTGTGCTGAAGCTGTCTATGTCGTGCTTGGTAATAAGGCGAATGGCCTATTTTCATTACATATAAAAGTGTCCTTGAAAAAGATTGCTTAACCATATCAAGCTTTAGAACACGTGAAGACTAAATTATGACTTTAGTGACCAAATTTTATTCTAAGGGAATTACTTAATATATTGGTTTATATGTAATAATAATTAAAAACAATTAAAATGATTTATGCGAATTATAAGATCTTATTAGACCCGTTTGACGTGCAGAATGAAACGCATTTACAAGAATGGAAATAAAGTTTGATAGTATCTCACTCTCTATTGTTTTCTCATTTTAGAGAGGATGGAAGGCTGAAAGATATACGTGGATTTTTGAAAATATATATAGATATTGCTGTATAGGAAAGTCACAAACAAAGCTCTAAATTCCATTCCTTCGGTGTTTTAGTCACAAGTTTACGACTTCGTCGTCGTTTCTATGTATTTCCTTGATTCCGTCGTAACAACGTTTTAATAGTCACGTACTTCTACAATTCTTTTGCATCTGGGCCAGTTAAAGTGATACAGACGTTCCCACAGCATCGTAAAAATCATTTGATGAGATTTCTTTGATTTTATTGTGAGTCCCATAAACGTAAAATTTCATATACATTGTTTTCTCAAATTTGTATTTTATATGAGCTATAGAAATCGGCTTACACTTTTCTCTCTGAAGAGGGAGAATGTTTATTTCTGTTTGAATAAAACTGGATAGAGGATAGAAGAAGAATTTAAGTTTGGTGAGAAGATTCTGTTTTCTATGAAATACTTTCTAGCTTTATTACATTTAATTTTTCCGAATCTGGGGAGGATTCTGTTGTCTAGAAATCCATTTATTTCTTACCCAGGCAGATACTTCTGTTAAGATTGTACTGACGTGCCTTCATTCTCCGCCCTTCTTTATTTCGCATGGAGGATAAATTGCTGCTTTCCCCATATTTTCCTGCTAGAAAAGCCACCCGGAACTTCGTGCTTCTATCTTGAAAACATTGAAACGTTTTTTACAGATGGCAAGCTAGGTAATGTTTTCTGCGAAGTGCTAGAGAGGCATGCTTTTTGTCGCAACTATCGAGACCATTTCTCGTAGCGTGGAGATAGCAAATATAAAAAAGTTAGTAAATATATCATGGATAGACTTCATATGATCCTTATTACTTTTTTTTAAGTTAGGTGTTAAATATTTGTATTCAAAAGACACGAAAAATTCAATTAAATATTAAAACTTGCAGTTCTAAATCACAGCTGATTGGATTTGTTTACAAATTAGTGTTAGAGAATTATCAAAATTCTCAATTGTTAGATTTTCCATTTAAAATCCATATTCTTTAAAGATGATTTCTACAGATTTCTAACCATTTCCAAGATTTCAGAAAAATTATAAACGGATTTATATATTTTGAGATATTTTACGAGTCTTAACAGATTTCAAAGATTAAAGTGGATTTGAAAATACTTGCAAAGGTAGTAAGGATTTTCAAGATATTCGAAAGTATAGTCCAGAGTCACTTTTCTTCAGATCATGAGTGTACTTTGTACTTGTTTCTTTGTACTTTTTTTCTATTATGAATTTTCTATCATTAAAGATGAATTTTATATCCAAAAGGACGAATTTTCATCCAAACCGTTGCATTTTAAGCCAAAAAAGATTACTTAACAAAATTGTTTAAATTTAAACAAAATAATTAAACTTTTATGAAAAATTTGCATTTTCTAACAAATAGCTAAATTTTTACCTAGAAAGATAATTTTTTAACTAAGAAGATACATTTTCTACCAAAAGAAGAATTTTTAACAAAATGCACACATTTTTCATTAAATCATTGAATTTTCAAATTATTTAACTTAAGAGTCAAAAATGTTCAACCAGAACTGAAATAACTTTATTTTCAGATAAAAAATTATTTTATAACTACAAAAAAAAAAACAAATTAACAACAAAAAAAGTAAAATTTTCAAATAAATAGATTAATTTTAATCAAATAGTTAGATTACCTTACTACAATAGTTTAATTTTCAAACAAATGGTTTAATTTTATACCAAATTGTTGAATTTTTAGTCCGATAAGATGAATTTTTTACAAAATAGTGGAATTTTATACCAGAAAATATAATTTTTCATCAAAAACGTTAATTCGAGATTATGTATTTTAATTGTTAACTATAACGATGAATTTATAACCAGAAAATTAAATTTTCTATCGAATAGTTCAATATTCAACTTCAAAAGAAAAATATTTGACCAAAAATGAAAAAGCTCCATTTTCAGATAAAAAATTAATTCATAACTACGGGAAAACGAATTTTCATGAAAATAGTTAAATTTGTTCCCCAAGTAGCTTAATTTTTAATTAAAAATGCGTATTATCGACAAAAAATTTAATTTTCAACTAAATAATTTAATTTTATTACAAAATTTTGGAATTCACTACAAAGTGTTTGAGTTTAACCCGAAAATGGAACTTTAACAAAAAAGTTATTTTTCCACCACGCAATTGAATTTTTAATTTAAAAAAATGAATTTTCTATTGAATAGTTCACTTCAACTCATGAGAGAGGAATGTTTACCAGAAATGGAACATCTTTATTATTAACAAAAAATAATTTATAACTACAGAAAAAACGGATTTTTAGCAAATCAGTGAAGCTTTCAACTAAATAGCTTATTTTAACTGAACAGTTAAATTCTTTTAACAAAGTAGTTTAATTTAAAGTAAAATACATGAATTCCTAACAAAACATTAAATTTCAACGGGAAAATTTAATTTTCTACCAAATTGTTGAGTTTTTAAACCAAAAACACGAATTTTCTACAAAATAGAAGATAAAGACGAATTTCAAATAAAGTAGTTCAGTACTCTACAGAAAGAGATTAATTTTAAACCAAGCAGTTTAATGTTGAACTAAGAAGGATGAACTTTCAGCCAACAAGATTAATTTTTTACCAAAAAGACGAGTTTTGAAGAAAATACATAAATTTTAAAGAAGAAAATATCAGTTTTCGATTTCAAATTTTAACTTTTAACCAGAAATGGAATTGTTACATTTTAAGTAAAGAAAATTCTTTCTCAGAAAAAAATGAATTCTCAGTTAAATAGTTAAATTTTTAACCAACGAGATTAATTTCGTAGCAAAAATATGATGGTAAACTTAAAAAAAAATTGTGGCCCAAGAATAAATTTTATAGACAGCCTCTAACCTGTTAACTTAATCTGCTATCTAATTTTATCTTTTAATTATATAAATGTCTTTAAATTAAAAAAAATCAGAACGTTTTAACAGCTCCTTATTTATTTTACGATTGACGCTTGAATAAATTACTTTTATATTTTATGTATATTTAAAAATGAAATATGGGTCAGCTTCAGTGTTATGTGAAATTCTCAAAGGGGGAGGTGGTTTCACTGAAATCTTACGAAGTATCACAAAAGAGAGCGGTGAGCAAAAAATCACTGAAAATAGTTCAGATAATATGTGAAAGCTCCCTTTCGTCTTAGATCCATATACTTAATATAACGATGCGATGGGGAAAATTTTTTCCTTTTAGCTTTGACCTTTCGTCTATAGTTAGTTGAGCCCTTCGCATTTCCTATGGCACTTCCTGGTCGTCGTGACACTTCCGACATGTTCGACATTAGCTAGCAGGCGAGTTGAAGTAACCAAGTTTGGCGATACTATTAAACTAATGCTTCGAAGTAGGCGGAGGAAGCAGAGCTGTAAGTGGATGACTGTCATGGTAGGTAAGCAGTGTTATGGAATTTACAGTGAGCTGTTCTCTTGAACAAGCGACTAAAATTTCGTTAACTTTAGTGAGAAATTCTTGCCCTAAGACGAAAATTTCATCTGAATTTTACAAGCATTTCTCATGTCATATATATGTCTTTCTTCAGATAAAATCAAGTAACTTCAAGACAAGATTGTTATTACGCTTACTATGTCTTTACTTAAATGGTAAACGACAGTTTTTAAGTCCGAATAAGTGAAAATGACACACAATTAACAATATATCTCATACTTTGCAATACTTTAAAATATTTCGAAATGTTAGAGAATATCTGAATAGCAGCAAATTTTTCCTAAATATTATTGGAAGATTCAAATGAAAGATTCGGAGTATTTAGAAAAATGTCTGAGGAAGGTTTCCGAAAGAAGGTAAACGTCCGCTTATCAAGAAAGGTTATCAAGAAAGGTTTGTGGTAAGTTTGTGAACATTTTCATATAACATTAATTTAATTACGACATGAATTTCTCAAGAACATTCCCCAAGTCTTCCTTGCGAACCACCTTTGACACGCAGATATTCACTAATTGCGGGAACCTTGCTGGAATATTTTTTAGAATTCTCCGAACCTTCCTTCAGAATGTTTCCGGAATGTTTAAGGAAACACTGAATTAAAATATAAAAAGTTTGATTGGAAGAAGATGTAAGGTTTCGAGAAAATTTAGGGTGAAGTTTTTCTTTCCCTCAAGCGGCACTTTGTTCAAATTTAAGACGATAATAAAAAATCAGATTTTGAATTCAAAAAATAGTGCGAAGTTTCTTTTTAACTGTTCGGTTTCTGAATAAATAGAAAGAAAAATTCTTGTTATAAAATAGTACGTTATAAAAAATAAAGAGAGGGGAAGTTGTTTTCAAACAAAAGCAAGTTTTCTCAATTCTAGACATTGATTAAAAATCCAATTTACAATTTAAAACAGGTGAGAATTTACTTTCTGCTCATAGAATTGGCAGCCGTCATCAGATTTTCAACTTGATGTAAGTGCGCATGTTCACAGGGGCCAAAGCACAAATTTACAGTTAGGCGCTGAGGATATTTTAATTAAAAATAGTTAGATTAAAAAACTGCTACCTATGATATAACTTAATTTGCATTTTATGTTAAGTTTGTTACATTAAATAAGATATCAGCTGTTTCATATCGACAATTTTATGAATTAAGTTTGTGATTATTTTCCATAAAATGTACAAGAAATTTCATCTGCAACTGCAGGGAAATCAAAAATGCATGTTTTTTTCATAAAAACAAGAGTTTTTTTTAAATTTAATCAAATGGAAGCTGTGCGTAAGGTAACACCTAAAATCAGAGAAATTTTTTTAATTAGGTTCACCCTAATACTCATTCCCGCGGGAAAGTCTTATAACATCTTGACGACTTTTAGTTGACGTAGAACTTTGCTTCCGCTTTCATAAAGTATCTGAGTGTCAAAGTTAGAAGGAAGATAACGTAAAACCCTCAAAAATCTTTATGGCTAGAAGAGAACTCATAAAAAATAATTATCATTTCGGAATTCTTTATCATTTCATGTTGGAGATAAGTTTTAAAATATCACGGAACCAACATTTTTAATTTACGGTATAGTTAAAGAGGATAAACTACTTTAGCTCTCCAGTTTACATCAAACTCTACTTTGGGTTTAAGTTTTACGGATGCTCATACATTTTTTACTTCCTCAGTGACTGCGAATCTTCTCAAACGTTGCCTTACCAAGCTTGCCTTTCTCTACTAAATAGTTTAGTTATATTAGATGACTTCATATACGTTACTAATTTTATTGAAAATATATCTCTTATAAGCAAATTTAAAAAATGCATCAAAAGCTCTAGATAAAAGGATCATGAAGCATGCCAGTAGAAAAATCAATGTTAGGTTAGCCCAAATATAGCTTATTCATGTGATATTATCGTATTTTTCCTGAATACCTTTATAATCTTTAAATGAAGTACGAAACTTTATAAGAATAATACAAGGTGCATAATTGTATTTAAATGGTAAAAATTAAACTGATCTGCGTTTTTCTTCGTGTCCTTTGAGAAAATAGGATGAAAAGTTTTCCCCTTTTCGTGCATTTTTCTAATATGAAAAATTTTCTCAAAAAATTCCCTAAAAAATCCAAATTCGAGAATTTTGACTCGATTTTCTACTTTTTTATAACATTTTGAATCGTTTCTTAAGAAGCATAAACTGAAATTTAAAGCACTAGAAAACAAGAAGCTTTGAAAGAGATTATTTTTTATAATATTACCTTCAAATTTTCGTCAAAGGATTTATTTGCGAATTTTGTAGATTTGAAGGACATCGTTGACAGGAGATTTTTCACGAAGAAAGAAGAATAAATTCTAATAAATAAAACTAATATAGGTAAATGCATTTAATTCAAATGGAAGCGCTTTAAGTGTCTACTATTTAAAGTTTTTCAACTGAAAAGGATTTCAAACGAATAAAGTTAATTCCTTCTTCAATTCAATTATTTAGGTAAATTTTAATTTACCTAAATTATCAACGAAAAATGTAATAGTTGATATTCTAACCAAAAAATATTTTAATTTCAATTTACAGACAGTTGACTTCAAAAATTTTGAAATGATTTTTAATCAAATAGTTTAATTCTATATCAAATTTTGTAACTTTGAAGCAAAAAAGATGAATTTTCTAAAAAAAAGTTTAATATTTCTCACTCGAAAATTTGAATTTCAAACAAAAAAGTTATTTTTTAACAAAAAATAACGAATTTTCAAAAAAGTTATTCGTTAATAAATAGTTGAATTTACAACAAAATAGTTAAATTTACTAACCAAAGAGTTAATTTTTTGAAAGTAAAGTTCGATTGTTAAATTGGAAATATGAATTCTCAACGACAGAGTTTATTTTCAACATAAAGCTGAATCTTGAAGCAAAAACTATTCTAAATTTAAATTCCAACCAAATTGTTGAATTTAAAATTCAAAAACGGCATTTTTTTAAAGTAGAATTGTTAACTCGCAATCCTGAATTTTTAACAAAAAGGTTTATTGTCAGCCAAAACTTGAGTTTTTATGCCAAAAGACAATTGATTTTCTGCCAAACAGTATAGTTTTCAAACTGAAATCCCAAAATTCAAATGGGAAAGTTTGATTTCAACCAAGTAGGTATATTTTCTACCAAATTGTATAATTTTTAAGCAGAACTGCAAATACAAAAAAAGTAGAGTTTTTGAATTCGAAAATATGAATGTTCAACAAAAAAGTTAATTTTTAACCAGATCGTTGGATTTTATACCAAAATTGTGGAACTTTTAATCTAAAAAACCACAAATCAAAAAATAACATTTTATGTTTTAACTGAAAAAGATGACTTCTTAATCAACTTGTTGAACTTTCAATAAGATAATTGAGTTTTCAATAGAAAAAAAATTTCTTTTTAGTTCACTTAGAAAAATACTTTGGTTAGAAAACTTGCTAAATAAAAGGCGCTACAGTAAGAAGGAAAATTTATTTAATACTCACGAGAGACCCATATTAATATAAAAAGTTGTTATTAAAAAATAAAATCTCATTTTTCTGAAAAGTCTCGTTTTTACACTGGAAATTATTTTGGCCCAAAATATTTTCTAGGCTCTATCATTCCTAGGTACCGAACAATTTAATTCGCGTTCATGTAGGGCCGTGTAGGAAGCATCATTTGTAAGTTTCAACAGAGTTTCTACTAAATGCAAAATGTTCGTAGCGTGTTGCGAATATATATCAGCAAGTGTGGGGGAAATAGCCACACGCTCGTGAAAGATATAGCTTCTATTAAAGTTCATGTGTTGAATTTGAATAGACACTCAGCTACTACGGGAATTCATGATACAAAAGCTAATTTTCTGGCCTCTTACGTTTTTTGCAGATTTACCCTTTCGGAAAATTTCATCTTTTTAATTTCGTGTGTCCCTTTTTGGCTGAGAATATTTACATAAATTAATTTTGAATATTCATTCTGAAAATCCATATTTTTAGTGAAAAATTTAATTTTGTAGTTGTAAATTCATGTATTTTCTTCAGAATTGGTCATTTTGGTCGAAAATTACTCTTCTAGTTTCAAAAATCAACTATTTGGTTGTAATGTAAACTCTTCTGTTGAAATTTTTTTTTCAATTCATAATTTGAGCTGTAAATTCATCTCTCTTTGATAATTTACCTTTTTTTAAATTCGTTTCACTTTTTGTCAAAGACTTATCTTCTTTAGTTAAAAGGTTAACCGTTTTGTTGAAACCTCGATTTTTTTATATTGAAAAGAGTGTTTTTTTATTGACAATATAACTTTTCCATTTTCACTTGAGAATGATTATTTTTAATTGTAAGTTGATCTTATCTATTTGAATGTTTTTCTATTTCGTTAAAAATGCATGTATTTTGATGCAGTATTCTTTTTTGGTATGAAATTAATCTTCTAAAATCCGTTTTATTTTTTAGTAAAGATTGTTCTTTTCCAGTTGAAAAATAAGATATTTTATTAAAAATCGATTAAATTTTGTTAACAAAAGAACGACATGGTTTCAAATGCATGTATTTGGTTAAAAATTATTCTTTTTGTAGAAAATTCATCTTCTTGGTTTAAAAATCATTGTTTTGGTTAAGAATTTAACTATTTCATTGAACTTTTTTATGGAAAATTCTTTTTTTAAGAAAATTGTTTTCTAGTTAAAAATTCAACCATTTAATTGAAAATTCACGTATTTAAAAAAAATGCTTCTTTTATTGGTAAGTAATTAGCCTTGCGGGCTTAAAATCCATGCCTTTTTGTAGGAAATTCAACTATTTTGTTGATAATCTTTTTTAGATGGAATCTTAACAGTTGTTGAAAATTCGGCTTTCCTGTAAGAACATTCTTTCTTGGTGAAAAATTCATCTTGTTGATTAAAATTAATCTATTTCGTTAAAAGGAAATGTTTTTTTTTATTGAAAATTCAATGAATTGATATAAAGATAAGCATCTTCGTTAAAAAAATGATTTCTTTAGATTCACCGCTTTGGTGAAAATATATACTATTTAGTTTATAAGAAGTCTTTTGCCGAGAAAATTAATCTTAACTAAATATTCAATTCTTTTTGATAATTTTTCTATCAACACAAAATTAACCTTTAGCTATTTGGTTAAAAATTCAATTTTTCTCCTAAAGGACTTATTATATTGTTAAAATTTCAACTATTTTGTTAAATGTGATGATAAGAAAAGTCATATTTCTTGGTTTAAAATAAATTTTTTTCTTGAAAATTACATGTTGCGGATTAAAAAAATTTTTTTTTAACCCATTTTTTAGATTGGACAAAAAATACTTGTTTTGTTTAAATTGCTACTGTATGCAACAAAATTGGTCTTTTTGGGTTGAAAATTCGTCTTTTTGGATTCAGAATTCATCTATTTTGGTAGAAAATTAAGTTTGTTTAAAAGAGCAAGTATTCTGGTGGAAATGCAATTTATTTCCACGTTGAATCACGGGAATATAAATTGCCTTATATTGAATTCAATATAGTATCTTCATTAATTAAATTTAACATAATGTATTTTTATATTGCTGCTTTATTTTTTTTTGAAAAATTATGCTATTTATCAGTTTTGCAAGCATTTTGGGATGGGAAGTTTGAAAATATTAATGATTCTTTATTCATTACTGAAGCTTTTATTTCACTAAACGATTCACAGACATATTATTTCACATTGTAAAAAAATCAAAATAATAAAAGTAAAAAAAATTTTTATTGCTTCACTTATAACTTTTAAATTCAAGTACATATGAATCTAGCTTTAGTGACCCATATTTTAGGTAATTTGCAAGATTTCTAAATGGAACTCAGCTCAAAAAATGTATCAAGGATCCTCGAATAATAAAATGCATAAAAAAACGAAAATTCTAAATATGTACCCCCTTAAAGAATTTGTAAGGAGTGGGTGATATCTCTTAGTGTTGCGGTTATCCTGGAATTAACTCTGGAGATTCTATTCATCGTATTCATGATATTCATTTCTGCATGGGTGTGTACAACACATGATGCTCGGCGTTCGAGCGTTAGGTAAATAGAGCAAATTAGTTTTGCGGGAATTCGGTCAGACGCGAAGAAACTTTCGGTTCTATCGATCTCTTTGTTTTTTGCTCAACTTTTGTTTCTGCCTCGAGGGAATGCAATTATTATTTATTCCCCATTTATTATTAAAGCGATCCAATTTAAAATTCGTATCTATTTTACGGAAAATTATGAGACATTTTTTTCTGAAAAGAAGTGCTCGACTCATTAAGGTTGTCCACTACGTACAGACTAATCCAAAATTTAACCATTTTTAAAAAGATGAATGAAATCGTGAAAAATATGCCATCGGCCAATTCAATTTTGAATCAGGCAAAATCACTGCGTCACATTGAAAAAATTATTTAAGAAAATAAAATGTACGCTTTTTTAAAAAAAAAAACGAAAAATTTACACGTCTAGAAAATTTCTAATTAAAATGCATATTTACCTTTTATGATGTTCTGCATCGTTTGAAAAAAAATTAATGCAAATGCAAATTGTTGCGCCTCAAGAAGGGTTAAGACAAAGAATTATTTGCTAAGAAAAAACTAATAAAAAGACACACATTTTACTGTTTAAGGAAAATAAATAATTTACGAAATTATGAGTATTTAGAATTTTAGTTTTTAACAAAAATTCTTCAAGCCTTTATTGTAACCTAACTGAGATACTTAATGTTTTTAATCACTCTAGCGGAGTTAATTGTCTTTTTTCGAAATCCTTCGAAAAATGTACAAAATCTCTCAAATTAGTCCCTTCCCCTGTAAGGGTACCATGTCTTTATCGTGAGATGCTCAATTGAATTCGTTCTTTTGTAATGTCACCGAGGACGATTTTCCATTTCCGTTCACTTGGGGAAATTTTCTTTCATGCGGGTCGAACTATTTTTCTGACTAAGAGATTTAAACGGCAGATTCGACAAGATGCTACGAAAAATTTGATCGCTTTAGAAAGTTATACTAAAAATACCTCTTGCTTCTATATCTTTCATTAATCCCGATTATATTCAAAAATTTAATTTTTCGAAAAAATTATCATGGCTACAAAAATGGTTTGATCTGAATAAAAGTTCCAGAATGTCTTAAAAGATTTTTGAAAACTCTGTTTGATTTTTGTTAATAATATTAGTAGTTTTTAAGAAAAAATGCCTACAAAAGATCATTGTTTTATTTTAAAAAATGCATTAATTAAAACCAAACAAATAGAATTTAAGGTTTACTGTACATAACTAGATAAACAGAAAAATTGAAATTTTGTGAGAGAGTGCAATAAAATTCTGTAAAATCGAAATCTTTATAAAAAAAAGTTTTTCTCTGTGCTGCAGTTCCGAGAAATGGAATGTGGAAGTTCAAATCTCATAGTAACAGGAACCTAATAATGGAACAGATCTGTTACAAATCACGATAAAAATGAACATTTTTGTATTTGGTATAAAAAATAAAATCTTGTTTCCGAGATATGGAGAAGCTGAATAAGAATAAAAAAGTTTTATCTTGAAACATTATTCTGTCTGAGAAAGTGAAGATTCAATGTGAAGGTATTGCACTGTGATAGAGGATTTTTCGTTTAATGTTCTATAAAAAGAAGACAGGTATATGTTTCTTCATAAATAAACAAGAATAATTTTAAGAGATATTGTTTTTGATCACATGGTACAAACTTAGGTGAAAAAAACCCGTTAAAAATGGAAAATAGTTATATTTGAGAGTCATTTTTTGAAAGAGAAGTATTTTATTGTTTTATTGCATTTAAAAACTTTTATGAAGAGGCAGTTAGTCAGAAAAAAGGTTTAAAGAAGGTAATGGGTTAGGCAATTAGAGTAAAGAAGAAAATGGGAGACTACAACCGAAAGTTAGTTTTATAGTTTTAAATTACCAATATTTCTATTAATATATTAAAAATTATCTTTGGAAAAATTCCTTGCGATATAACATATATTTGATTTTTTAAGATTTATAAATTCTCATAATTGATGATTGAGAAAGTATTAGAATTGTCCGAAATTTGACACCATGGTTTTTTAAGGGAATCCGAAAATTAAGTTTTAAAAAAAGTTTTAACTATGGCGCCTGTCTGTCTGTCCGCCAGTAAACACGATGACTCTCGAAAAAATGAACGGATCAAAACGATCTTTGGCACACTTTTTTTAGGTCCTGAAAGAAAGGACGAATTCGTTGACTAGCCATTTTGAATAACAATTTAAAAAGTAAGTTCAGAAAATTTTCAAAGTTATAGCATTTCAAAAATTTTCAAAATCAATCGAAAATCAAAAGTTTAAGTCAAACAACGCATGATAGGAAAAAAAGCTAAGAGAAGAAAAACATTTATTTTTTAGAGCCCTGTAAGATCATTATAAGAAATTTAATATTAATCACCTTTTGATAGGACCTGTAGTTTTGGTTTTAATCATTAAAACGACATTAAAAATAAATATGAAAAATTTGTGGAAAAACGACAAAACGTACGGAAAAAATTGATATCAATGGTATCCATCCATAAAAGAGATACAAATTTGTAATAATGTATTACAAAACGACGCAAACTATGAAATAAGTGTAAAAAAAGTCTTCAAAGTTTTTGAGCAAGACTACAAAATTTCAATAAAATATACATTTACAAATGATTGTCAAAAATTGAGCGCGAAGCGCGAGTGTCACGATGAGAATGTCTACCTCAAAGCCCACAGAGTTTTGAGAAACTTAATCTTTAACTATAATTAATTAAGTAGAAAGTTCAGTATACGAAGAAACATATAAATACTGCGATCTAAAAGAGATCTTTTTGATAAAGTTTCATTCCAGTATTCCAAATGCAAAGAATAAATATTCGAGCGCAAAGCGCAAGGTAACGCATTACTGAGCGCGAAGTGCGAGGTTCAACTGCAATCCATGAATTGCATAGAATATTTTAAAGAATAAAATTGGTAACTGTTTATTAGGTTTGAATCAAAATAGTAGCGCTTGCCTATATAATTGACTCAAAGGCATAAAAAATTAATTATTTTAAGAAAAAACTTTCAACCTAAGCAAGTTTTTTTTGTGTAAAATACAAATTTTGACTGCATTTTTTTTTAAGTTTTGGTTTTTGGATTTAATTCACTTCTTTGTGTTGATTCTGATGCTAGTTTAAAAACTTTTCGACTTGAATTAAACTTCTCATTATTAATTGCATATTTCATTTAAGCAAGAAAAAATAATTTCTTGTAAGAAAAGTGAAACAAAACAAGACTGTGGTAACATTGATTTTGGTAATGATATGATTCAATGCACAATTCTAAACTGGATATTAATACCCATTTATATTCACTACAAAAAAGAACATGATACGACATTAGAAATATATAAAATTAGTGGAAATTCCAAAAGTACTCCATAAAAATAATGAAATTTTTTTAATGGAACTCTAAAGTAAATTAAAATTCTGTTCTATGTGAGAGATTAACCCTTTAGCAAAGAAAACTTTATTGTACCTAATGTTTGTGACAGTTAATTAAAAAAATTAATTTAATCCACTACTTATAAAATATAAAAACCTGTAGCCAGTGTTCTCTCCATAATCACGCGTATTATGTTCCTTATTCGAAAAATTAAATTACCACCGTTTCTCTTTTCTCTAATTTCATATGCGACTATGAACTTTGCTTTCACGCTTAGTCACTTAATTCCGCTCAATTAAAGTCAAAAGGGACGGCTATAGAGCATGAATTTCTTTTGGTCCACAGTGAAATTAACTAGCTTGAGAGGAAGAAATCAATTCCTTTCATTTCATGCAGCAAAGATAATCCTGGCAACTTATAATGGATAGAAAAGAAGAGAATGGGCAGGAAGCCCGCTTTCGGCAGTTACTTATACGAGAGTTTGGGCATGGTTACTATACTATATAGGGTTCAAAGTACGCTTCGTTGGATTCAGTTGCCGTGTGGCTTTAATGGCATCTCCCGCTCCCTTTATGGTTTCTCCGTGTCGATGGCATAGTAGAAATCGTTAAACGATTTGAGGTTTCATGCTTGTTGTGATCGTTACCAGCACTTCAATTGTTTTCTCAATGGCTGCCTGCATTTGTGCAATGAAAATGAGGCGACGATTCGAGAAACACTTTGAATTACCATGAAAATTTCAGTTTCAAAGCATCTTCCCTTCTATCGAAATTCACGGTAGCGAATCGCTTTCAAGTTAAAAAAAAGGTACCAAGAATCTTTATCTGGAATAATCTCAACCGATTTCAATGAAACTTGGCCACTGATTGACCAACTGTTTAAAAGCAGGTTAAGGGTAAATAAGAGGAGGGAACGTGGGGAAATAAAGGTGGAAGAAATAGGGGAAATTAGAGGATATGAGTAGGGGAAATGAGTAGTGGGGATTTAGGGGAATTGAGGGAAAATGAGAAGATAGAAGAAGGAGAAATTATGAGAAATGTTCAGAAGGAAAGTAAGGAAAGTGAGGGCAAATTTGTAAATGGTAGTGAAGAGTGGGGAAGTATGAGGCATAAGGTAAAATTAGGGGAGGGAAAGTAGAGGAAGCGGAGGAAGTAGGGGAAGTGGGAAAAATTTCGGAGCGTAAGTAGGAGCAACGAGTGTAAGTGAGGGGAAGCAGGGAAAATAATTAGAAATAAGGATGAGTAGGGGTGAGGTCTGAGAAAGGAAAGTATAGGAACAGCAGTGTTAGCTGGAGAAGCGAGAAAAGGGGCAAGTAGCAAGGGAAGAAGTTGCGAAAGGGCGAACGAAAGATGAAGTGTGGCACGGTGCAGTGGGGCAGAAAAAGTGAGAGAGGGAGGTGTAAACGTTTGATATCTACTTTAATTAATTTTTAAAGTTTCAAATAGTGACAAACGTACTAGAAAAGTTCCTTTTTATTTTTTCTACATTTTTACAATTGCTAAGTATCGAAAAAGTCCTACTTAATTTTTGAAGGTTTATCTTGATCCGGTCCCTTTTATTATAATATTACCGGAAAGGACCAGGAAATTTTTCTTTAATTTTGTCAAGTACAAGTACCGACGAATTCTAAATTATATCCCGTTTGACCAGGACTTTTTTCGGAAAAAGGTGCAGGGAAAGTTCCACTTATATTTTTGTTGAACAGGACCTTTTTATTATACTACCGAAAAAGTTCCAAACAATAATTTTCTTTGCAAGATTTTTATAGTTCAAAAGTACCGATATAGAGTTCACCCAAGTTTTTTTTTTCTTCTATTTATGCAAGTGCTAAAGGATTTTTGAGTCAGAAGTACTAGAAATTGTTTATTTTATTTTTCGAAATTTTGTACTTTTGTCTTTAAAAAATGAGTAAAAACGGAAGATATTTGAAACATTTCTGTTTCTTAGGTCCTGCCTTAGCATTAAGTTTTTAAGAATCATCTCGTCAGAACTGGTTTGTCACAAAAATGATTTCGGACTTGAAAAAATTAAAGTAGGTCCTGATCAGAATAAAAAAATAAAATTAATTGGGATTTTTTCGATAGTTTTTCCCACAGAAATCTCATCAGCACTTTTAAACATTTAGAAAAAATTAACCAAAACTATCTTTTTTGTCGCAAAAATTGTGTAGGGATTGTAAAATTGAAAAATGTGAATTCGGCTTTTTCCGGGAATTTTGCCTGAAAAAAGTTTGGTACTTTAGTCCTATTAGAGCAATATATTTTGTCAGGAACATAAATCTAATCAACACTTGTAAAATGTGCAAAAAAAGCTGATAATTAAGTATTGATTTTTCTCATACCTAGTACTTTAGCGGAACTTTATCCTGGATCTCGATGAGATTCCAATGAGACTTTTTTTACTAAAATAAATTTTACAAGAATTTTTGACATTTTTAATGGTTTTCATAATTTTATGTTAAAAAATGAAAACTTAGAAATAACATAAAGTTAAACATTTTAAAATTATTCAAGCTATCAAAAATGGGATACCTCTCTTTCTATTGCATAACTGTTCGGTTGAATAATACTTTTATTACATTGTGTAAATTGAAAAATAAATTACAAATTTAAATCTAATCAATCAGTAATATGAATAAAATTTAATTAGTCAGGTGTACTTTTCATGTTTGAAAAACACAACAAAATATATAGTCACAGCTTCTTGGTGGGATTTCACAACTACATTCAAATTTGTAAAATGAAAGTTGGGCAAGTAATAAAAAAATGCATATTAAAATATATTGAATATTTTACATATCCAGAAAAATAAATTCAATCCGTTTATTTTAGATAGAATTTTTAACTCCTACTGAAAAATTTCGATATTCTTTTTTATAAAAATCTGCCCGCGTCGCGAGCACATTCTCATAGCGCGTTACGCGCGCGGCTTGCTTCGCTTGCAAGTTTGAGCGCGCCTAGGGCGCGCAACTGTTGAGTCTCGCGATTTGCGCTCAATAATAGGTTGCCTCGCGCTTCGCGCTCGAACATAATCACACGTTGCGCTTCGCGCTCGCATATTTATTATTTGCATTTGGAATGCTTGAAAAAAACTTAATCAAAAAGATCTCTTTTAGATGGCAGCATTTATATGCGTCTTCATATTCTGAATTGTCTACTTCATTAAGTATAGTATTCATTCATTAAGTATAGGTTTTGTTGGATTTTTTTTCTCGTAACTTTTGTCGTTTTTCCACATATTTTATTTTTTTTTATTCTTTCAGCGTTATTTTTCACGAATAAAACAAAAAGTACGCATCCTATCAAGAAGTCATTCTCAACGAAATTGTAGATCTTTTTTGGGATAACCATTTTTGTTAATTCATCTTTTTTCGTATCCTACATAGTTTGTCCACAAAATGGAATTTTTTATTTTCCATTATTTTTTGTGCAATCAAAATTTGAATTTTCGATTTTTGAAGAAAATCCAAAAATTGGGTATGATAATCTTGTAGGGCTTTCAAAAAGAAATGTTTTTCTTCTTCTGACTTTTTTTATATGGTGTGATTTTGGGCTTCAAATTTTGATTTTCGTTTAATTAAAAAAATTTTGAATAGAATTTTCAAATTCAGAAAAAAGTGGTCTAAAAAATTTTCAAAATCCGCTCACTTTTCGAATTTTTATCAGAAATGGCTGGTTCACGAACTCGTTCTTTCTTTTAGGACCTAAAAAAAGTGTACCAAAGATGAATTTGATTCGTTCATTTTTTCGAGAGTTCTCGTGTTTACGGACGGACGGACGGACAGACTGACGCCATTGTGAAAAACCTGATTTTCGGATTTAGGGGGTCTTGAAACGCGGAGATCCGTTGAAAAAGTGTGATGTCAAATTTCCGACAATTCTAATACTTTCTCAATCATAAATGATGAGAATGTAAAAAAGTTTCGCTCTATATTTTATATTATTTTCCCCCAAATACTTAGCCAAATTTGATTTCACAGATTCATTTAGTGATACTAAGCATTTTTTTTGCTTTGCCGATGTTTTTGGTGGAAAAAAATAACTAAAAGTTATTGGAAAAAATTGTAAAAAATGTGTGAGAAAAGAAGAACGCTAACTCATCAATTTCTTATGCTCTTTAAAGTGGAGAAACCTGAAAAGAAAAATGAAAGAAATCAAATAAAACGATTCAGCACTTGTCTGACCGAATGTTGCCTTTTCTACTTATATCTTTCGTGGATGAATACATTTAAAACCCTTGCGATATTTTTATAGTATTCATAATAGAAACTTTGCAGGTAATAGAATTAATATATTAATTTCAACTCTTCCAAATCCAAATCATAGACACGCAATTTTAAGGTTATATACTGAAGATAATCACATTACTTACTTCCAGTAGAAGGAATTATAAATTTTGTATTAAAATACCTATAATTTCCAGACAAAAACACTTACATAATTAAGCAATTGTTCCAAATTGTAAATCTTCTGTGAAATACAATGATTTGTGTTTAAAATAACAAATAAAAAAATTTTTTATTTAAACTTCAAGTTTTTATATTACGAAAAAATGAAAGAATATTTTTTAAAGCTGACCTTAATAAATAACGGAACTTGGAACCACTTTAACGAATCGATAATTAGATATTAAGAAAACTCGAACTTCAAAACATTATAAACTATTTGGCTTTAAATAACAAATTCACAAAAATAAAAAATGTTAAGTTAGTTTTAATATCGAAAAAATTAAATTATTTTAAGATAAAATCTGAAAAATGTAGGTAGGTGTTTTCTAAATATAGGTGAAACAAAAATACATTCCAATCTAAAAATAATTCGAAATAAAGGGATTTGAAATATGTAAAGCTATATATGGATTGGAATCCTTTCAAATTTGATAATAAATCAATCTCTGTAGAGCACGATTTTAGGAGATACTGACTAGTATTACAGAATCTTCTTACAAACAACCAGTGCGGTTTAGCGCTAGGGCTAGTAATACGGAATTTCCCGTATGGTCAGGATTAAAACAAAAACTACGCCTCCCATCAAAAAGTTAAGCATGACAAATTTGTAGATCTCTTTGAGGTGGACAACTTTCGTCTATTAATTTTATTTGTTTCTGGAGTTATTTTTGAAAAAAATTAACTTTTATAATGTTCAATGTTAGGTCTCACGATTAAAGCAAAAATTACGCATCCTAAAAAATAACTATTAACAAAACTGTAGAACTTTTTTTTATGAATGATTTTTTTCTTAACTAGTTTTTCGTGTCTTGCATGGTTTCGCCGAAAGATGGAATTTTTTATTTATAAAAGCATTTTCAGGATCAAAACGAAAAATATGTGAATGATCAAAAAATTTTTCTATTAAAATTTGTTCGTCTTTTTGAGGTGACTAATTTTGCTGCTTAACATTTTTTTCTTATCTCGTATAGTTTTGCTGGAAAGTAGAAAATAAGATTTGTTTAAAAATCATTTTCGATAGATAAAACCAGAACCGTTGGATAAAGATGGCTGGTTAACGAACTCTTCTTTTCTTTGTATGCCTTAAAAACGTGTGCCAAAGCTGAATCTAATCTGATCAGTCTTTCAACAGTAATTGTGTCTACAGGATACAGACATACAGACAAACAGACAGACATACATACAGAGAGACAAACGAGTAGACAGAAATCTTCGTGAAAATCGCTTTTTATGACTTAGGAGGTCTTAAAACGTGCAGATTTGATGAAAACCAATGAAGTAAAATTTGACATAATAGTAATACCTTCTCATTATGATAAGAATGTAAAAATCGATGGGAAAAAGTTGATTCAAGGTAGGTGTAGTACAAAAAATAGGATGTCTCAAAAAATAGAAGTAGGCTCAAGCTAGAACAAATGATTGATATTGAAAAGATTTTTTAAACCTTTATGTTCTTCTCACATTTTTCATTTTGTTTCATTTTTTAATTTCCCTTTCCAGGGTATTTCAAGATTAATTTTTCGTAAGCTTTAAACTTTCTTTATACAAAATAATGTTTTTATTTCATAATACATGAATTTTTAAAACCAGAGAATACTTTTTTTCCAAGGAGAGCTATTTTGCGGTGTGATTACTGCCTCAATTATAAAAAAAAAACAATTTTCTAAGATTGTGGATTTAAAAGAACCGTGAAAATTTTAATTTAAAACTTCAGGTATGTTCGCTCACTGGGTCAGTGTAAAAATTGAAAAAGAATTAAATTGTTTTTATTATTAATTTTGCTCAATATATGCCTATATGGTTCGATTTTGTGCCAGTAATTTTTGACGCAGTTTTTTTTGTTCAAAATGAAACTTTCTATTTCCTTTGAAGGAAAGACCTTTATTTCCTTTTCAGCAATACCTCACCAAAAATTGCAAGCCGCGTAATTAAAGATACATTTTCTTGAAACTATTGTATTTAAAATCTAATTAGTAAGAAGTCTGCACATTTTTCATTCGTTATTAACGTTACTTTAAATTTATTGTTAAGTACATACTGAAGTTATAAACGAGTTAAAGAAAGATGGTTCAACTAATAAGAATTCTTTTCTCGAAAAGTAGTAACCAAGTTGAAACAAAAGTTAGGAAGTTACTCACAATGTTACTTTCGAATACTGTTGCTTTCAAAGGATTCCAATTACAAAAATATCATCTTGGCAGCAAATAACCTCGACTCGTATTAAAGCAACTTTACCGATTACGAAACTCTAATTAAATTCTAGAGCGTATTCATTTAAAAACAATTTCCTTATATTGTGGTTAAAAAGGGATTGCATCCAGTTTTATTTTCTTTGTAGAATTTACATTGCAATATCGTTTCTGTTTGCCTTCTCACTTGCGCGAAGACAACTGCAATCGTGCCAAAATGAATCACAGTCATTTGAAAGTTAAATTTAACTGGCCCTGTGGTGAAACGTAAACACGGAGCATCGTCAGATTCCTATAGAGTATTTTAAACGATATCGAACGTTCGGGTGACGTCTATTTCATGCAGTAAATCTGTCTCCAATCCAAAGGTTTCCCGATAGAAGTAAATATACGCCCCTGTTCCTTGGAATTTATTACAAGTCAATGCCGTGTTAGATTCCTTGCTATATGTTCTGGCCAAAGCTTTTGCAATTGCATAAAGGATCTAGCACCAAATAATACAGAAAAATGTTTGTTTTTTTGTTGTAATAGGGACCGTCGACATAGGGTTATCGGTAAAATTATAGGCCATTAAAAAAACTTTTACAGTTTAACCAATTGTGAAAAATACTATGAGAGTTAAACAAAATTCTGAAATATACAGATGCTTGATCAATTTTATGATTAATTGGCCATAGTGATTAGCATAGGCCAATGCTTGTATGATTCGCCACTAAAATGTGGTGAAATACAGTCATTGGCTACCTCTTTGGCCACATCAGGTTATAGATTACTGATTTTGAAAGCACAGTATTGGTCTCTAATTTATCACTGACTGGAGCCAAAAAATGTTTTTGATCGTAATTCTACTTATTACTCATAAGCCAAAGTGACAAAGGGTTATATACATATTTTACGCATTGTTTAAACAATTTTGAATGAATGTTTGAAAATATATAATTCAATTTCTTTTTAGATATTGAGGCCAATCATTATGTTTCCGCTGTATTCAGGATGATTCTGAACAAATCGTCACTCATAACTTCAAAACCTTTTCTCTTGAATGTTCTATTCCTTTAACATTGCCAGTTGAAGGATCCGTGGTCTAAACCTGAAAACTAATATTTAAGAAATTTTACACGGCGAAGAAAAATCGTTCCGCGGGCCTATGATGTAGATACCAAAACGTAATTATCGAAAATCCATTTGAATAAAAATTAAAAGGAAGTTTACCATTTCGCTTGTGGGATATTAACTTCATATAAAAAAGTACCAGAAAATAACGAAAATCAATTTCGAAAAAAATATCAGTTAACATGTTTAGACCGTGGACCCTTCAGTTTTATTTTTTATGCCATTTAAACAGACAACACTTCACTAATCTAGCTTTTCAAATGTTTGGTGGTTTTACTTTTGTGGAAATATCAATTTCCTTGCATTAATTTGTAAAGAATGACAAAAAATAACCCTTAAAATGAATTTTAACACTTTCTCTACTTTGCGACGTTTCTTACGCTAATTATAAAGTGATTTTCAACCCCAACAGTTTGGTAACAAAAAATCCGTCTACAAACTAGAAATTTGTTAATGGTATTATTTTTGTCATTTTCTCTTTTTGGATATAATACTTTTATGCTTTTGTTTTTAATTTAAAATAAATGAATCTGGGTTCCCACCAGAGTGTGCCAACTTGAAGGCTCCGAAGCTGCCATTTTTATTGATGTTTCCGTTCGGGACCACTCGTAACAGTTCGGGATATGGGGGAGATTCGAATGTAGGGTGGAAGAAAACTCAAAAATATTAATAAAATTTATGTAAATGTTAGTTTATTGTTAAAGACTGAATGCAGTAAGGCTGCAAGCTTAATACAATTTGATAAAAAGTAATTACTATAGAGTGTATTAGAGTCAATGTGAAGTTGGCTGTCGAGCGCTACTCAATTCATACACGTGGCCTGGCTAGACCATCATTTGAATGAAAAACATTGCAATTCCAAATATTTTAGATAAGTAAAATTTTGAAAAAAGACAATATTTTGAAATTAAAGAAAAATCATTGAACTTGTATTATTTCTGAACAAAAGCGTTTAAAATTGGATCATTTTAAATTTAATAAATTTTAAAACAGAAGCTTTTAAAACATGCATACTACATCTGAATCTCCCGCAAATCCCGAACTGTCCCGCGTGGTCCCGAATTAAAACATCCATAGAAAATGGCTCCCGAGTTCTGGGTATTTACCAGGTGTATACATATGAAACCGGTATTGCCATTTAGCGGCCAGTAGGCACACTTGTAGGCACTGTCGGAACTTACCATTTGTGCTAATTGGCG
>NC_046658.1:82809210-82868057 GCF_010883055.1 Belonocnema kinseyi | reverse complement strand
GGCGCATACTTTGAATAAAATATTTGTTATCATTCTCTTGAAATAAATGTGTTTTTTTCTTGAAAAAATACCGGTTTCATATGTATACACCTGGTAGAAAGTTCAAATTTCTTTCTTTGCATTTTTAACGGATGCTAAAACAATTTGAAACTTTTCTTTCAGTGGATCTGATCTACAAATTATGAGACCGAAGTTGAGCAGAGTTGTCTCTGTCATAGTCGGATGGAGGTCGCTGTACTAGATGGGTGTTATTTATTATCAGCTTTTAGGCTGCATTTTCTCTCAAACTAAATACTCTTTTAAACCAATACTATAATAGTAACATTTCTCTATATTTTAAATAAAATAATAAAAAAAAAAAAAATAATTATCGCCTTGTAAAAAGTGAGACAGACCTTGAAAATTAAAAATTAATCAGAATTTCACATCACTAGATGTGTGAGTAGGTACCCAACCGAAACCTATGGAGAATGCTCATTGTTTTTTTTTCATAAAAATCGAGATATCATTAATTTTCTTGGAAACTATCACTCGTAAAAAATGTGTATTTTTGTACGATCTCTAACTTTGATTGGAAACATTTTGTGAGATTTTGCATATTGGCTGAGATAAATGCAAAAAACCATATTTTTAATGGTTTTTTCGCAATTTCACCATGAAAATCGCCGATTCGCCTTTTTTCACTATCATTTTCGTAGTCAGCGCGTCAGAATACATAAGTACACGCAGTGTGATGGAAATCGTCACGTTCACCTATTCGGAACTGCACTCAATTTTTTTGTATACTTATATTAAATTTCGCGCTGGAAAAACACTTCTAACCTATCAAATTTGGATATGATAAATTTTTAACATTTGGAATTGGATTTGTTGAATATTTATGTCTTATTCACAAGGATTGTGTGAAAACAGTTTAAATTTGTTGAATTCTAATTGAAAATAACACGGGTTTTAATGCATAATATGGAAATCTTCTGTCTTAAATTTTAATAAATAAACACTGTTTAAAACTTGTTATAACTTGTTTGAAACTTTTTAAAAGAAATTTAGAATATTTTGAAATTTCATAAAAAATAGGAAAAATAATGGAAATATTATTACTTGATTCTATCATATCACGTGTTTAAAAATATTTGTTTCAGAATATAGGTTTTTATATTTAAAAAGCCTAAAGTTTTCGCAAACTAACAGCATTTCAGTAAAAAATAAAAAATAATTTTTGTATCAAATCAGAGATACAGTAAGACTATGATATATTATATTTTATCTTTAATAAAATTATTATATTTGATTGCATAATGTAATTTTCTACAATTTTATAGTAATATATAATATAATTTTTTTTATTTAATAATACTCAGAGAATAAGTATTCCTTTGGGCTTGAAACATTCCGCCTTGACTGTAAGTTTTTTTTCACCGCCAGGGAAGACACTGTCTTTCCGGACTAGATAAAATGAGTTTGTGTACAAGGAAGAAAGATTTGTAACAAATTAATTAACTAAAGATTTCAGTGTTTAATTAAATTATCTATATGAGTTGAGTTGATATGATAAAATAAATACTTGTATTTGATTCTTTAAGTGACTGGTGATTTTTGTTACTAAATTTACAAGGAAGATTTTCATTTGCTTGCAATTATTATTTATTTATTTCTAATGTTATCAGATAATAAATTTTCTATGATATACAATATGAATTTGCACAATTGTTAAACAAAGATAATATAAATTAAGAGTTTTTACTGTGAAAACGTTATATGAAGGCAAGAAATTGTCAGCAGAAGCTTAAAAGAAAGGTGAGTGCAATAGAAAAAGAAACATTAGCAATATAGATTAATTTTCTTTTCTGTAATATTTCGGAACACTTCATTGTAAAAATGATAAATAATATAATGTATTTCTTCTCCATGCCTGATTTTTGAATTGTTATACTCTAAGTGGTCAAGATATGCCTTTCAGTATTGGAAAAATAACCAATTTTCATTTAAAATAAAATATAAAGTATGATCATTAAAAATTTAGTATTAATGTCTCAAATCGTTAAAAAAAGGCTGCATTATTTTTTTGCACAAATTATTTTTATACTTTTAATGCAGAAGAAAATTATTTACACAATGCTGGAAAATATCCTAAGGGCTAAAAATAAGAAACAACCCTCCTTAATCTTCCAATCATAAAATATTATTCATTCAATTGAACTTCTGGCCTTATTAAATTCTACATGCACTTAGAAAGTGAAAAAAAGCTTAAAGCGGTTTGCTTTAGAATTTTTCGTTTTTAATAAAATGACACTTTCCGTGGAAAAGTCTATAAATGTCAATAAACCTTTGCGATACAAAAAGCAGTTGTCTCTACTAAGCTTTAAATTTGTTTTTATATTGGCTATATGAAATTTTATTAACCGCAAATACATAAAATGAAAGTGGTCATAATTCTGTTTCTGTCTTATGATATGCGGTAGAGTACATTGTATCTAAAGAGTGTGCACACAATATTTAATAGATTGAAGAAAAGAAAGTTTGTGGTGGAAAAAAGGAGAACATTTTATGATAGAGGGAGATAGGTTGATTTTATCTTCATGGTCGAATCATGCAGCTACAGTTTTTCTCTCTTTGTAAAATCAGCGGATTTAATAATTAAACAGTAAATTACTTTACTGCAGTATATAGAGATGTACCATCCGCGATTCGCAACTATATTATTATTAACATAGATATATCAAGTAAAGTGCGCATGGCGACATTAAAGCTCGAAAAAGCATTTTCTTTAAAATAGTAGTTAAAAATGGAAAGAAAGGTGCAGAAAATATTTTGTGAAAAAAAAAGATATTTTGTTACATTACATTAAAAATAAATATTAATATAACTATTAAAAAATAGATAAAAAATATCATAAATAAACTATGTATAAAATTTGAAGGGGAGAGTTACGATAGAAACTACGGTTTTAAATGGGGAGGGGCAGCGGCAGTAATATTATGAACTTATAGATAATAATTAGTAAGTTTTCTGCTGCCCTTTTTCCCCTTTTCCTTTCCTTTTTTCTCTTTTGGTTGATAATTTATCCCTTTCGATTGAAAATACAGTTGTTTGGATCTAAATTAATCTAATTTGATTTGGGATTCGACAATTTAGTTGAAAATGAAACTTTATTGTTAAAAATTTAATCTATTGTTAAAAAGTAAACTATTTTTATGAAAATTCAACTTTTTGGGAGACAAAGAATTTTTTTATCTATTCAGCTCTAAAATTCAATGCTTCTGTTAAAAATTAGGGACTGACTATGTTTACGAAATTTTCAGTTGAAAAATCGTGTTTCTTTGGTAGAACATTAATCTTCTTGCTGGAAAATTCATCTTTTTGTTTGAAAATTTAATTATTTGGATAAAAATTCATCTTTTTCAGTTGAAAATTCAACTATATAGTGAAAAATTCAACTAGTTTGTTACAAATTCATATTTCTTAAAGATTTTCCTCCTTAATTGTAAATTTAACTTAAATTTGTATTTTTATTGATAACAGATTTTTTCTAGTTCAAAATTCATGTATTTTGTTGAAAACTTGCCTTTTTTGTCGAAAATCAATCATTTTAGAGCAAATACAACATTTTTAATTAAAAAGGAAAATTTTTGTGTCTAAATTAATCTTGTTTGGTTGTGGATTCAGCAATTTGATAGAAAATTAAATTATTCGGTTAAAAATTAACTTTTTTGTTGAAGATTTACATTTTTAGTTTAAATATAAGTATTTAGTTAAAACTAAAAATGGTCGGGTTCAAAATTTAACTATTTTGGGGATAATTCGTCCTTTCGGCTACAAAACTTCACAATAATCTGGAAAATTAATGTTTTTTGTTCAAATTTGTGTTTATCTGTAGAGAATTAATCTTTTTGCTTAAAAATTCATCTTTTGAATGAAAAATTAACTATCTGTTTAAAAATTTACCTTTTCTAGTTCAAAATTTAATGACTTGATTTAAAGCTGATTTTTTTTGTCAAAAATTCATATCTGTTGAGGATTTATCACATTGGTTTAAAACTGGTCTTTTTGCAGAAAATTCGTATTTTTTTGTATTTTTTCTTGTATTCTAAGTGTTTCTTATTCAATTCAAAATGGCATTTACAATAATTTTGTTTGAAAAAATGTATTCTCCCATTATCACCATTTCTTCGTCAAAAATAATCCTCTTTCCTATGTGTTGATAGAATTTTGGGATAGGTTTTTTTTCTGGAGTGGATTGTGGGTGGTATATAGAAAACCACGGTTATCAATGAGGTGGAAATTCATCACAAAAGTGCAGTTTTAAATTAAAATTGGCCCTTATATAAGTCAGTGTTGGGTTATTGTGAAAAATAATTTTGGTTAAGAGTATAAATTTTTAAGGAATGGGTTTTGGTAAAATAAAATCATGATTTTGGAGTAGTCATTATCATGAATTACATATTCAGTTTTGTGATTTGAGGAGGTTTTTAAAATACTGAACTTTAAATTCTTTTTCGAATATGCATTTATGTCGAAACTGATAAAAAAAGAAAAAGAATACAAGGTACGAAAAAAGGACCAAATAACACGTAACAAATCCGGCATCGTGTATTTACCCTTTCTAGAGTTAAAAAAAGAACAAAGGTGCAGAGGAAGTTTATACTTGTATGAAATGCTTTTAAAGTACACAAGGATTCTGGACAAAGAATTACAAAAAAGCAAGGATTAACTGTTAAATGCAGAGAAATCTGCATTTCCAAAATAAACAGAAACTTTAATATATTTTATTCCTAAGCACAAAAGAAATGTATAGTTTTAGAACTTTGAGACAGGAAATTTCGTTAAGAATGATGATTTTTTACTTTAAGACGGAGAGTTTCATTATAATGTGACTTGAAACAGGGAATTGTTGACAGGGAAAGGGAACTGTGGAAAAGAATTTTAACTTTGATTTAAAAAGCGGTGTTTAAAAAATCCCTGTTACAAGTCAGAATTCTTCAAAGTTTAATACTTCCCTCTCAAAAACTGCTATGGGGAATAATAATTTTGTCCTGTAATGGTATTTTTCTCGAATGAAGTAAGAAATGTTTTCAAATGATTTCAATTCAGATTTATAAACGGAAAATATAAATGAATAAATTCAGAATTTGCTTGAATTTAAAAATTCTCTTTGTTGTAAATAACCATTTGCCAGAATTTGAAACCTAATTCTCCTGAATTCTAGAAAAATTGAGTAACTACGTTATTGAATAATAATAATAAAAATTTTTGTAAACAAATAAAATTCTGACTTGAAACAGGCAGTTTTCGAAATAGATTTCAGTAAAGAATTATTATAATTTGACTTAGTACAGAACATTTTTAACATAAAATAGGAATTTCAAAAAAGAACTTTAATTATGATTTAAAAGAAGGGGGAAAAAATCCTTCTTCTAAAGCAGAATCATCCACAATTTGGAACTTCCTTCTTACAAATTATTGAAAAAGGTAGTTTCTATATTACTGAATTATGATAATATTAAAAAATAAATAATTCTGGCTGAGAAAAAGAAATCTTGGTTTATAGCAAGTAATTTCCGTTAAGAATTTTAATTTGATTTAACAATATTTGGTTAATAGTTGTTTTTTGTTGTTTTAAAAAATTAAATTTTGAGACAAAAATTTAGCTTATCAAGTTACATATTTCGTCATTTTAGTTAAAGATTCATCTCTGTGATTCAAAATTAAGTTTTTTACTGAAAATTTATCTATTCAATGTTTGGTTGAAAATTAATCTATTTAATTTGAGCATTTGTCTTTTTTGGTAGAAAATTAAACTTCTCGATTAAAAAATAATTTTTGGGCTTTAAATTCAACTAGTTTTCTTTAGTGTAGTATTATTTGTTTATTTAATTATTCGATGGTGATAACGTATTTAAGAATGTCGTGTGATATAATTTTTTCAAAGCTTTCTAGGATAAAAACACTAATTAAATCGCTAGAAACTTGTAATATTAGGAAATTACTCATCCTTTAACACAGTTACTTTCACAAATGAAGAATCCGTTATTTCATTTCATATATGAATAGTATAGCTTTTCATATTTAGCTAATTAGAGGGTCTGAAAAAATGCTGTTTAAAAAAATGAAAAGTACTATTGAAAAATTATGATTGTAAAAATCTTAAGATAGCTGGAAAAAATTTGGAATCTTGAGGGATTTTTTCCCGAAGATTTGAGTAGACATCCTTGTGGGAGTGGACCAAGAAAAGAGTGGAATTTCAAATTATCTGTTTGGTAAACACCCTGCTCATTTGAAATTAATAATTGAATTAAAGAAAAAACGCAAGTATATGGGAGGCGAGGATCAGACACATAATGAGACTATGAACTTATTTTTAAAAGATAAGTGTAATGGGTTTTAGGAACCCTCTTTGAGTAGGAAGATGTTTTGCTCTTCAGGGACCTTATTTCGCGATTAGTATGAAATATTAAAATGGAGAAGGAAGGTGGTTTCGAAATCGTGCTCCCTGCTGTGCTTTGATTAAAAATTTACTCTAATTAGTATAAAACACAATCGAAAGTCTCTTGCAGAAACAGCATCATAACCGGCAGTATACGTTTGAAGTAAATAGAAAAAGCGTGGGAAGCTCCCGAGAGAAAAGTTTTATACGCCATCTACTCCTTTTTAGTACCGTCCAATTAATACTTTAGTTAGAACGCGTGAAAATCATGTAATCATGTCACATTTTGCACACGACCTATTCTACGAACTTTCGTGCGAGGAAAAAGGTAATATAAAAATCCTGAGAGAGGTTGTGAAATATTAAATAAATATGGTTTGCACCAGGTGCGCTTACAATTTATTAGAAATTTTTAATAAATAATAATTGCATGCTAGAGGATAAATTTTGTATGAATATTTAAGGTTTGATTTATCATTACTAATTAACCCCTGAACGGCCAATGTTGCAGCTGAGCAACGTTGACTATTTTCGATTTGTTTCTTATTTTCATGCAACAAAATTACACTGTTAAAAATGTCTGTTGAAAACTTTCATTACATGTATTTAAAGTTTATTTCCGAAACGTGAGTTAACGCTACCATACAAAATATTTTAGTTTTCAAATGCTGGCATTGGTATGGTACCTCACATGTAATGGAATTTTACAATACCAGTTGCTAGTAACTCGACGCCTGCATCCGGAATTCACACATTTCATGGAATTCATGGAATGCAAGGAATTTCAAGAATTGCAGCAATTCACGAAATTCAAGGAATTCACGTGATACCTGGAATTCATGGAATTGAAGGAATTTAAGAAATTCATGGAATTAACGGAATTCGTAGAATTTATGAAATTCACAGAATCCATGGAATGCACGAAATTCGACAAATACACGAAATTCAATGAACTCATACACTTCATTGAATTGACGGAATTCACGAAAATCAAGCAATCTACAAAATTCAACGAATTCACGGAATTGACGAAATTCACATAATTCATGAAATTCTAAGAATTCAAGCAATTCACGAAATTTAAAGAATTAATCAAATTCAAGGAATTCATGGAATTAATAGAAATCACGAGATTAGTGGAATGCATGGATCTCATGGACTTCCACGAATTTAGTTAATTCTTTTAAATCTATAAAGTCCGTGAATTCCTTGAATTTCTTGAATTCTGCGAATTCATAGAATTACGGAAATTACTTGAATTTCGTAAATTCTTTTGATTCCAGAAATTCCTTAAATTCATAGAATATCGTGAATCCTATGAATTAAATGTAATCCATGAATTCTGTGAATTCCATGACTCCCGCGAATTCTATAAATTTCATGAATCCCTTCAACTCCATGAATTCCGTGAATATAATGAATTCCACTTATTCGGTAAATACCAAGAATTCCGCAAATTTCCTAAATTCCGAGAATTCCTCGAGTTCCGTGACTTTTGCGAATTTCATGAATTCCAGGATTTCCTTGAATTCAATGAATTCCTTGACTTTTATTATTCCTTGAATTTAATTAATTCCTTGAATTCGGTAAATTCCTCGATTTCGATAATTTTCTGAAATTCATTTAATTCCACGAATTTCGTGAATTCCGTTACTTACGTGAATTTCATGAATTCTGTAAATTTCATGAATTTTGTGAATTTTATTAATTCCGCGAATTTAGTTAATTCCGCGAATTTCCTAAATTGTTTTAGTGCAATGAATAACGTGAATTTCTTGTCATAATTTCCACCTTACAAACGCTCTGATACATGTGTTGGAATGCTGGATGGAGTCTTCACAGTTTACAAAACTTACAACCCATGTATTGCAATTTCTTCATTCCAATACCATGTTTGGAATTTAATTTTACTCTTGTATTGTAGAATTGTTGTAGATTTCCAAACATTTTTGACAGTGTAGAATTCTGCAAAATAAATACAATATATATAATATATATAAATACAATTTGAGAAAATTATAAAAATTATACAATAAATTATTCCCAAAATCAATCCGAATACATATACATACATTATTCCTGAATTTCCTCCGACTTTGTATTCAATGGGTTTCAGTATGGGTAAATTTCGAGTTTTAACACAAAAATTTATGACCCTTCAAACACTACATCACATTGCCAGGGGTACGAAGGGAAGCAATCGATTTGTGCCGTAGGGGAAGTTTCGTGGCTGAAGATCCATCTTTTTGATTGAAAATGTAACTATTTTGTTTAAAGTTAGTTTTTTTTTGTCGAAAATCACCTTTTTTGTTGAAAATTTATCTCTTTTGTGGAAAATTCGTTTTATTTGGCTGAAAATATCTAAATGATCTTGTTGAAAAATCTATTATTTTCGCAAAAAATACAAATATTCGATTTAAAATGCATATTTTTTGGTTAAAATTAAAAATTCAGCTGTAATATATAACATTCTATGAAGTAGTTCAAAATTTAACTTAAAATCTTGACCGTTTCATATTGTATTCAATATGTTACTTATGCAATAATGTAATACAAAATAATTAATTTCCTATTGTCCTCCTATTTTCGTGAAAAACCAAATTATTTTCCCTCTGCTGAGAGCATTTTGGTCTCTGAAGTCTGTTAAAAAATTATGTTTGTATAAGAGTTTTTACAAAATTGAAACAAAATTGCTTGTGTGATGAACTGTGAAAAAGAAGGGGAGCGGTGGAAACAATGTTTAATATAGCATGGCACAGTTTTTGAACGAAGCCTTGCTCATTTCTACGTACAATTTATTTGGTCTGACCATGTTGGATTTCTCCACTTCATGTATAAAACATTCGTTCAAGTAGAAAAGGTCCATATTAGAAGACAGTATTTAAATCCTAATCTTTTAAAATGAGCTGAATTAATTTGATTATTAATAGTCCGAATTTTTAAATTTTTGTTGCTTATTACAAAGGCGATATTTTCATCATAGGATAGTAAAAATTGGTGTCAAGTTATTTTTTGAAGGTGAAAACTTTGATTTTTAAAAGTATTGAGTAGTTTCAGCTTTTAAAAACGCGTGATTATTAAGTATGGCATAAAATTCAATTCCTGAAATTTCATATTTAAAATTCTGGGCTCCAAATCACAATACCTTCATTTTAAGCAAAAAAGAAATCTATATTGAAGTTTGAAGGACGATTTTATTATTTCATTTCTAATTTAATTTAGCGTATTGATATTAAGATATGATAAGGCTATATTTTATTTTATTCAGAAATTATAATAGTTAAAAATTATTATTTCTTGCACAAAAGGGAAATGTTAGTAAGACTACGTAAAATTATGTGAGATAGTTCTTAAATTTTCATTTTAGGTGTTTTTTTTTCTTCTTCAAATTTAACTAAAAATAATAATTTATCTGCTTTTACGTATTCGTGTTTTTAATAAAAATTTTTTAACAAATGCATATATAATATCAAAAAGCATAATACAATTGCTGAGAGGGGTTGCGAAATATTAAATGAATGATTTTTGAACCAGGCACTTTTAACATTCGTTAGAAATTTCAATAAATAATCATTGGACGCTAGAGGACCATATGTATTTTTAACGTTTGATTTACCATCTCTACTTAAAAATAAACAAGTCTTAGCGTAGGTGAATTTTTTTGACTCAAAAATTAAATTATCGAAGTAATTTTGGGCAAAATAACTGAATATTATGTCTAGTTTAAGAAAATTGCTGTGTTGGCGATTTAATCAGAAAAGAGGAGTTCATAAATTTAGAGTTTCAACATGAAAATATCTAATTTCTATTTGATAATTGTTTGTCTCCTGACATCGGAATTTTCTACTTCATATATAAAATATTCATTTAAGTAGAAAATGCCTATATATCCAGACAATATTTTAATTAAAATCTTTAATGACATGAAAAATCAATTTTATTATTTACAGTGAAAATTTTTAAATAATACAAATAAAGAATTTCAAAATTGGAATCTCTTTTCTCAGACTTTGGTGTATATGTGTTTGGTCTTTTAAAATGGAATAATGCAATGATGTAATTTCCATAAAAGAAATATAAAATTTGGTATCCAATTATTTTTCAATGTCGAATACTTTCGTAATGTTTAAAAGGATTAAATAATTCATTTTTAATGAAAAAGGATTAAATTTTATTAAAGAAGGTTAATTTTCTACTCAGAAGACTCATTTTTAACTAACAATAAAAAAGTTACATTTTCAGTGAAGAAAATTAATTTTTAAATAAACAAAGAACGATTTTTTAGCAAAATAGTGAAATTTTCAACCAAAAAGTCGATTCCTTAACCAAGAAAATAAATTGATTCTTTAACAATAAAATACGAATTGTCAACAAAAAACATGAATTTCCAACAAAAAAAAGATTATTTTCAAACAAATAGTTAAATATTTAACTTAAAATTTAAAATTTTAATTTTACCCAAAGAAATAAATTCTCAACTACAACAATAAGTCTTCAACAACAAAAAAATGATTAATTTCTAACCAAATTATTGGTTTTTTAACCAATAAGATTAATTTTCTGCTAAAAAGTAGAATTTTCAACAAAACACATGCATTTTTAGTTAAAAAGGTACATTTTTAATCAAAAATGGGTTAGTTGTATATCTTCAGTTAAAAATATCAAGAGAATTGGCTTCCTCATAGAGGAAGGTTTACTCTACAAAAAAATAAATACATTAAATATTTTTTAAGCTTGTGCTTTTGTCTTACTGAAAATCTTGTTATCAGTTATTGGATGATTTTTAGTATTCCTAATATAAACAAAGTTTTTCTCATGTAAAGAAAATACACAATTTTTTGAAACTTCATAAATCGGCACTATTGAATCGTAAAAGGTTCAACAATACGTCGATCGATGCTTTTCACATACACGACCAAATAAACTACATATCATAATGTTGTATTTTAATATAAAAATGTTTTTCTCATATAAACAGAATAAATCATTTTTTGAAACGTTATAAATTGGGATTGGTGCTTCATAAGAGGTTCAACAATAGGTCGATCGATGCATCTCGAAGATGCGAACAAACACACTAGACACCGTATTGTTGTATTTTAAGTAGAAAAATGATTTTGTTTTCATATAAACCGAATAAATCATTTTTCGAAACTTTATAAATCGGTACTGGTGGGTGATAACGATTCAACAATAGGTTGATTGATACATCTTGAAAATGGAAACAAACACACTAGATATCTTATTGTTGTATTTTCAATTTCGAAAGGGTTTTCCTGACATAAAATATAATACATTTTTGGTTTCACCTGAACTTCAATCGGAGCTATAATTTTCCCAAATTTCATGACTGTAACTCTTTTACTTTTTGGTATATAGTGAGCATAAACAAGTTACACACACTTGCACACGAAAATGAAATAAAATTGTATTTTCCAACTCCTAGGGTCAAATTATTTTAAAATATGACAAAAAGGTAGAATTTTGCACTTTATTAGTTGATCTTTCAATAAAATAATTAAATTTTATAACCAAATAGTCAAACCTTTAATTAAATCAGATGAATTCCGAATCCAAAACATAATGTATTATCTTAATAGAAACTATAATTCTTTAAATAAAGGGGAAAAAGGGGAACAGCGAAAAGAGTGTGAAGTCTGAAATATGAAAGCGGTCTTAAAACTATTTCAGTTATTATTAGCAGCACTACTGCAGGGCCATCTCTCGTAAAATTCAAAAACTTTTCAAATATTTATAATCAGGAAACGTACTAAACAATGTTTTCAAATGAAAAAAATGTCTGAAGAATTTAATTAAAAATGTTGTGATACTGGTAACATAAAGGTTTTACTCATTATTCATTGCTAGATTGACCGTTTTATAAAATTCTATTTATATTTCGCATTTAAAAATAGGTGGAGGGGGCTTGTCGTTCAGCTTCAGTGTAAACAGCATTACGAAATACAAATAATATGAGTTTATTATAAATGCTAGCGTAAAAATGTCTCGAAATGTTTGTCAAATTATCGTTAGAGCCTAGGAGTAATATTTGCTACTATGAATAATTGCCGGGTTTATCTGCGCGTTGACCCGTTTGTGTTTCTGATCATAAAGCTGCCGGGAACATGAAACTGTATAGGAAGCGGTTGAATTTTCGTCTCTCTCGTTGACGGAATCTCAAATTTCCTTTCTCTCTAGCGAGATAAATCGTTTTGAGACCACGTAAAAAAGTACGCTTCCAAAACCCGAGTTAGCAGTTTAAATTGTTTCCGAGCGAAAGGGGAATATATCCTAGTTCAAGTAATTTAGCAATGCCTGGTTTAATGGCTACCATTTCTCTTTAAGATTCCGGGAGATGTAGCTTTCGCAGTCCTTGTACTGAGTAAGCTCCCTGATGAAGTAAATTTTTCAATAAGACACGATAATACGTTTCTCATACGCAAGACGATGCCTGAATTTTAAACAGATCACAAGGCTGTCGCTGATGAAAATTGATAAAATTTGTTTCCTGGAGGAAATTTATAAATTGAAGGAATTTCTTCGAGATTATATGATAAGCATTTCCTTGAGAAAGCCCTTCATTGAGAAATGTCTAATTCTGAGTTGTAAATCATAGATTTGAAAAATTAGAAAAAATATGTAAAATGTGCATGCTACGTAACACAATGAAATACAGTATTCTTCCCCTTTATCCCCCTTAAATCTGAAAAATCTCCTGAAGCACCTACAATCGAGAATTTTTACCCGAATTTCTCCCTTATTTCCCTTATTTCTTGGGAATCAGGAACATAAATTTAAGACATTAGCGAACAACAGTAATGTGATAGCTGATATTTAAACCGCAGAATATTTTTATTTTAAGTGAAATATGGTGCAATGCATAAAAAAATGACTTTTCAACAAAATATTTAATTTTTCAACCAAACTCTTAAAATTGCAAAATAAACAAAATAGTTAAATCCTTAACTAGAATACATACATGTTTTACCAAAAGACTAAATTGTTGAATTCTGAAGCCAAAAAAGCACATTTTCTACAATACAGTGGAATTTTCAACTCAAACTTGTGAATTTAAAGAGAGGTAATTTTTAACTAAATATTTGCATTTTTTAGAAAAATATTTAAACTTCAAACCAAAGGCTATAGTTGTAGAAACTAATTTTTGAAAATGAAAAATGACACTAAAAAAACCGGGGTATATTAGGGCCCTCTGATAAAGCATAATTATTTTTGAGTCGATTCTTATATTACATATTTTTACATGTTAGCAAACTGTATTAAAAACTTGGTTATCTTTTTATAAGTTTATTACTTTCTTCAATAATAATTTGTTTGATTTCTATTTTTTACCTTACTGTCTTTAGTTGCCATTAAAAAATATTTAAACGTTTAAGAGTTTTAAACTGATAAAAATACACGAGAAACAAATGTAAACGTATAAAGAAACAAAAAAAGAAAGAGTAGGCTTTAAGCAGTCATTTTTGTATCTCTGAAATAATTTCATTACAGCTTAATTAGAAATATATTTGGACAACTCAGGATTCCGTACTGAAAAGAATAAAACAGATACAAATCAAAGAATACAATTATTTAAAATATATCTACTGCTTAACAAATAGTAAAAAAATGTAAACATGAGCATTTTTAAATTTTCTTGTTAAATTATTTCTTATTTTTTTATATTTAAATTTTTTTTCTAATTTGTTTTATCTGAAGAAAATATTCAAGTGTTTAACAGATTTTTGAGAGATAATTAAAAAAATGTTGTCAACGCAGAATTGGCGAACACTTGTTAGAAAAATATGCTAATGGCAGAGAGCACTTTTGATTAAATATGCACGAGATACTCAGACCAAATATTTTTAATAATAAATAAATAAAGTTAGGAATACCCACAAGCATTTTTAAAAATTCAAATTTTTCTTCATGGGCTCATTGGATTTTTGAAAGAAAAAAAAACAGTGAAAGATTTATTTTTACTTTTAAAAGTTAAAAGAATTGAGTTTCTCAAGAAAAATAAGCAAGAATAAAAATTAATGGGTCTTTTTAGAAACTTTTGAAAGGAAACACTTTGCTCTTTTAGCTTCTTTCCATATGTTGCTTCGTTTTTGAGAAAAACTGAGCTTTTCGATTTCTTAAAAATTCAAAATTGATCTATTTAGAACAGTTTCAATGGGATTTTGTTTTTTATTGACAAATAGTTTTAATATATCCTAGGTACAAAATCAAGAGACAAGTTATTGATGTTCACACATTTGGGCTAAATCATTTTAACGGAAACGTGTATTATTCAAATATTTTCAGTTCATAAAGTTTAAATTTAAAATTACATAATTTGTAGTAATTTTTTGAAATAGTATCTGAATCGAGTAAAAATTGTATGTTAATATTTTCATTACAATTATTGGCCTAAAATGGCCGCTAAATATTTGTTTTTCGTAGAATAATATACGTAGAATTTCTCATACAATATGAAGAAAATACAGAAGAAACTATTCTGTTGTAAATAATGTGCCAAAAGTTGACAATCAATTATTTAAAATACTAATGTATATAAAATAATTAATTCAATTAATAGTTACCCAGATAGAAAAATTATATATACAGTTTATGTATAGTGAAAGAAATCATAAATGGTCTCCCCTACATGTGCAAAAATTAAGTATATTTTTAATTTATACAATTGTCTTTAAATTACATTTTTCCGTTAAAACGAACAGTCAACAAAATGTGAGAACTTTTTCGAAATAAACTTCTCGAATCTAATTTCACTCTAAATCCGCGTGAGACAGGATTTTAACTTTTTACCTTAAAATAAATTTTATTCTGCCATCTCTTTTTCAAAGCTCAGAACATTTTTAAAAATTTATAATTTGCATAAAACTGTATACTCGATGTGAAAAATTAAAATCTATTTTAACGATGTGCGTTGTTATGTCCAGAAATCTCTTGTGCTCGTTAACGAAATTCTCTTTGCTCTGTCTTCAGAGCTTCACGAGACCTTCATTATTTGATAGTGAACGAATCCAACGTGATTGTATTTAAAAATTCTTTTCTCGATTCAAACAATACTATATACATATTCACATGCGCACATTTTTATGCGTACTTCGGAAACGATACTGCACTATATCCAGAGAAGAGGGAGATGGCATTTAAGAGTGGCAGAGGGTATTTTCTTTTATTTGTCATCTATGCATTGCAAGCGAAGAAACAAATACACCGTTTGAAAGGTACGGAAAATTTCGTCACATTTAGCATACTAAAGTAAATGAAAACTACAATAATTATGTTGTTGAAGAAAAAATTCAGTAACTTTCCTAGCACTCCTCGCTTCTCGATCGCGTTCGTAGCGGACAAAGCATGATGGTTGTGGTCATAAGCGGCAATGCACTAAAAAATATTGTGTTGAATTAAGACGATGCAGTAAAACTGTTTTTTCCCGTTATTGAATGATCTCAAGCGTGGAAAAGATTCGCAATTTGCACAAGAAGAAGAAACTGAGAAAAGTTTTCCAATCGTGAGTAAAGGCATCGACCTAAAAGTTCGGTTGAGAAGGGAATATTGTCAATAAAATAGTTACAAGATACTGCGTTCGTCTGCTTCGTAAAGAAAGGTCTAAAAAAGGTACATCAGGACCGCAAATATTCATATCAACATGATGTATGTTGATACAAGTCATCTTATCATTATTTTTAGTTACAGTAACTAAAAATTACCAAAGTGTAACTTGCTTTTGCTGAACTTCGTGGTTGCTGAAATTTCTGTTCCTGCTTAGAAAAAATTAAAAACGGTTTCTGTATAAAGCTTTAGTGACGTGTCACTAAAATTTTTCACATAAATTTTTGACAGGGTACTTATATATTTATTTGTAAAACATTTTAAAACTTGAAACTTGTTAACTGTTTATTTTTTGACATCCTTCTTAAATTTTAAAATTTTTGCCGTGTCACGTTCGCATTGCTCTATTCCACCGCTTCGTTTATCGAATTTTCTTATGAACTAAATTTTCACGTCTGTTTACCCTCGATAAATATAAAATTTATGACCATAATGTATGTAAAATGCGCAGCATCGAGAGTATTTAATGATGCTGGAAGCGAATTAAAATTAACCCTGTGCACGTACGTCAGGTTTGATTGTGGGAATTTGCATTTAAATTAATTTGCCTCAACGGAATTACCTCATTTTATGTATTTAATGTTAATAAATTTTATAAATGCATATAGGGTACTGTGTTGGCGCAAGTTCATGACTAAGACTTTACATATTTTCGAAATTAAAATTAAGACACACAAATTTTAAAACTTCGCTGTTTTTCAATAGAAATTGAAAAAGTTTATATTCTTCTTCAAGAATTTGCCTGTTATGTTTATAAATCAAACTGTCTGTGTCCTGATTAATTTATTGTGATTAGGGATTCAACTATTTTGCTAAAATTAAATTTTTTTCATCGAAAATAAAATTTTTTTTAAAGATAATATATAACAATTTCATGTTTGGTGGAAATGCGATCGTTTTTCAGTTTAAAATTGAACTATTTTGTTGAAGAGGAACTTTTTGTTGAAAAATCATATTTATAGGTTAAATTCAAATATAGTAAAAGCCTTCAATAGTCCTGCTTTCTATAGCCCTTCTGAGAATTGACGCCGCGCCGTAGGTACACTGTTCAAAATTTCTGTTGGAAACTTCCACTACATGTATTGGAAGTTTGTTTCCGAAACGTAAGGTAACGCTGCAATACACAATGTTGTAGTTTCCAAATTCTGGCATTGGTATGCTACCTTACATGTTTTGGAATTTTATAGTACAAGTGTAGTAGCTTGATATCTCGACGCCTGTTGAAGAGAAAAATTAGAACAACAAATTTAAATCATTTCTGAGAACACTTGTTCCTGGCAAACAAATTTCTGCCTGCGTAAAAAAGCTTGCACCCGATCGAGTACCAGGTAGTATAATGCGTATTCTACGAGAAATTAACAAAATTTAAATTTTGTGAATAATGAAAACAATTCCAAATGGTCAGTCGACGACTCGGGTACACCAGGTCGCGCCCCAGGTATCTTAGCATGTATTCTACGAGAACTTTTTCAAAATTTAGATTGTTTCAACAGCCAAAATTACTCAAAATTGTGTGTTGACGATCTGGGTGCTCCAGATCGATAACAACGTGGTTTAAAACGTTTTCTACGGGAACTTAAAAAAAAGTTTTAATTTCGTCAACAATGAAAACAATTTCCAATAATGATTCAACGACCCGGTTGCACCAAGTCGCGCTTCAAGTATCTTAGTACGTATTCCACGAGAACTTTTTCAAAATTTAGATTGTTTTAACAGCTAAAATTACTAGAAATTGTGAGTCGACGATCCAGGTGCACCAGATTAAACGCCAGGTAGTACAATACGTATTCAACGAGAACTTTTTTAAGAATTTAAATTTCGTCAATAATGATAACAATTCTAAATGGTCAGTCGACGACTCGAGTGCACCAGGTCGCTACTCGGATAGTTTAGCATGTATTCTACGAGAACTTTTTCAAAACTTACATTATTCCAACAGCCAAAACTACTAAAAATTAGAGTAGACCTGGGGCGCGACCTGGTGCACCCGGGTTATCGACTAACCATTTGGATTTTTTTTTATTATTCACACAATTTAAATTTTTTTTGAAGTTCTCTTAGAGCACGTATGTGTTACCTGGTGCTCGACTTAGTGCACCCGGATCGTCGACTCACAATTTTTAGTTATTTTGGCTGTTGAAACAATCTAAATTTTAAAAAAATTCTCGTAGAATACGTGTTATGATACCTGGAGCGCGACCTGGTGCACCCGGATCGTCGACTAACTATTTGGAACTGTTTTCATTATTCACGAAATTACATTTTTTTTAAGTTCTCGTAGTATACGTATTAAACTAGCTGGTGCTGGACCCGGTGCACCCGGATCGCTGACTCACCATTTTAAGTAATTTTGACTGTTGGTAATTTCCTGTGTACAATTTTCTTCTTACAAACGCTCTAATACATGTATTGGAATGCTAGACGATGACTTTTGCGGTTGTCACTCAGGCGAGCACTCTGGCGTGAACAAACAAAAGCGGAACGGGCTATAATGAGTTAGTTCCCACCTACCGTCAGCCTTAAAATCGGCGCTATAGAAGGGTTTCATTGTAATTTTGATTTGAAATTAAAATTTTCTTTTGGTTGAAATATAAATTATTATATTTTTCGTTGATGATTAATCTCTTTTTAATTAAAAATTTAACTGTTCCTTGTTTAAAAATATAATTTTTGTTAAAGAAGATTTATTTTAATCGAAAATGTAACTCTTTTTTAATTCGTCCCTTTTCTTTCAAAGTTCAACTATTTCCTTGTAAGAGTATCCGTTTGCTTAATAACACAGCCACACAAAAAAAAGTGTGTGGATCTGGTAACAACACACACGTATTCCTATGGATTTTGGGGCGCTGAATTAAAATTCGGTATCAACAATCACCCATCACGTCATGGTTGAGCCATAACCTTAAAAAATGACGAAAAATCATGCACTGAGACAAATGAATTTCAAAATAATGCCAGTGATGCAAATTTTCATTTTAAAAACATGTCCACAACTGTGAAGGACCAACCCTTGCCTGATATCAACTTATTTAACATAACTTTACCCAACAGAACCTGACCTCACCTAACCTGAATTAACAGAAATTTATTGAACTATACGTAAAGCTCTGGAAGCATATTTTCCCAGTAGCAAATGTGTGCTACATCGAATGGGTCAACTCGAGCCTAACTTAGAAATAAATCTAACCTAGCCTAACCTAATCTCACGAAATACAATTAAACTGATTGTGTTGTCTCGTTGTGTTTGCGGTACCGTTTCATTCAGCTTCGGCTTAAACTACATAGAGGTTTAACCTATGCTAACCTAACAAAACCTGACCTAACCTAACCGATTACGCTGGCAACCCTGTTCTTGCGTACTTTCATATTTTGACATTAATAGCAGCAAATGTCTGGAGTTTCGTAAGCGCTTGTTGCTAACATTATTCGCCTGTGTCTGTAACCAGGGCACCTCCGCGTGGTGACGGCGGGCAACGGATCCGCATTGGCTGAGTCCCTGGGTAAACGATGTTCATGCCGTCCTGGCACGAACGCTGCTTGATGAATTTAAAACTTTACTTTCCAGATTCCCCTCTGGATAAGTTTCCAGAAAATGTTGGTGATTTCAGCGAAGAACAAGGGGAATGTTTTCATCAAGCCATAAAAGTGATGGAACAACGATATCAGGGTAGATGGGACGAGGTCATGATGGCAGATTTTTGCTGGATGTTGAAAAGGGAAACGAATGTAGGTCTTAAACGTAAGCGTAACCTTTTGCATCGTTCCTTCGAAGAAAAAAGGACACGTTATAGCAGGCAGAAAATAGACTGAAGTAGGTCTATAAATGATTTTAATTACAATAAAAAGCAAAATAAAATGTAAAAACGAAAGATAGTATAAATATATCCCTTAAGTTTAAGAAAACCAGAGAGAAAAAAATTTTGAATAAAACTCTTATTCATTTGCATGTTTAAGTTACAGTTCTACATTTTAATTGATACAAACATTGTCAGGTTAATTGAAATGGGGTCAATTCTACTTGTAGTTCTAAGATTCTGCAAATGAGTAATGTACGTCTAAATTTCTAACCACCTGTAGTACAATGAAATGAATTTTATTGTTTCACAACGGGAACACTTAAGTTAAGCTGTGTTGCGTTAAGCAAAATGTCGTTAGGTTCTGTTAAGTTAGATTCATTTGTAGGTTAAGATCGAGTTAACCTATTAAATATAGCACACATTTAAGACTGAGAACCATAAGCTTACATAGCTACACGTGTGGTTGAATTTCATTTGGCTACGTTAGGTTAGGTTAGGTTTTGTTAGGTTAGGATAGGTTAAACCTCTGTGCAGGTGAAGCCGAAGCTGAATGAAACGGTACCGCAAACACAACGGGACAACACAATGAGTTTAATTGTGTTACGTGAAGTTAAGTTTGGTTAGGTTAGGTTAGGTCAGGTTTTTTTAGGTTAGGATAGGTTTGACCTCTTTGCAGGTTAAGCCCAAGCTGATTCAAACGGTACCGCAAACACAACGGGACAACAAAATCAGTTTAATTGTGTTTCGTGAGGTTAGGTTAGGACAGGTTAGGCTAGGTTAGATTTACTTCTAGGTTAGACTCGAGTTGACCCATTCGATGTAGCACACATTTGCTACTGGGAAAATATGCATCCAGAGCTTTACGTGTAGTTCAATAAATTTCTGTTAATTCAGGTTAGGTGAGGTCAGGTTCTGTTGGGTAAAGTTATGTAAAATAAGTTGATATCAGGCAAGGGTTGATCCTTCACAGTTGTCGGCATGTTTTTGAAGTGAAAATTTGCATCACTGGCATTATTTTGAAATTTATTTGCCTCAGTGAATGATTTTTCATCATTTTTTGAGGTTGTGGCTCAACCATGACATGATGGGTGATTTTTGATACCGAATTTGAATTCAGCGCCCTAAAATCCATAGGAATACGTGTGTCTTGTTACCAGATCCGCACATTTTTTTTGTGTGGCTGTGTAATTAATGTTGTATTTTGAAATACTTCTTCACAGGTCAAAAACTCAACTATGTAGTTAAATATTGAACTTTTTTCTTGGAAATTTGATTATTTTGTTAAAATTTCATATACTTTGTTAACACGTCATCTTATAAAATTCAACTGTCCAGTGGGCACAAAATTTGGCGACGTCTTTACGACATCGTTAAGACAAATTTACGACATCCTATGTCTATGTCGTTAAGGTTACTTTACGATATCGTAAAGAAGTCGTATGATTTGACGATGTCTTTACGATATCGCAAAGACAACGAAACGATATGGACATAGGATGTCGTAAAGTTGTCGCAAAGATATCGTAACGATGTCGTAAAGACGTCGCCAAATTGTATGCCCACTGGGTGCTTTGTTGAATGATTATCTTTTGGGGTTGAAAAGTCAATTATTATGGTAGAAAATTGCACTATTTGATTAAAAATGAACTGTTTCGTACAAAATTCATATTTTCGTGAGAAGATTTCAGCTATTTTCTAGAAAATTAGTTTTTTGATTCTAAAATTCGTCTCTCTTGGTAGAAATGTTATATTTTTTGTTTAAAATGCAACGCTTTGGTTAAATACTAATTTTTTGGGGATAGGGACTCAATTATTTTGTTGAAATGTTTCGCTTTTGATGAATTCAGCTGTTTTTGATTGGAAATAAAAAAATGTTGTGACTGAAATTTCGAATATTTTGCTTTTGTTGAGAGTTAAATTTTTTTCTTAATAACTCAGATAGTCGTTGTTTGTTGAAATTAATTTTGTTCTTGAAGATTCATCATTTCAGTTAAAAATTCTACTTTTTTGTTGACAATTCAACTACTTTGTTGAATATTAAATTAATTTTTTTAAAAATCCTTAATGTATAATGAAAAAAATGGTTTGAATTCCAACTTTCGCTTATGACGTAGTTGAAAATTTCTTACCAGGACAGTGCGTTGAATCTATGCATTTAAATCATGATCTCAGAGAGACCAATCTGTCCACTCTAACCTGGGAGTATTCCCTCTACGGTCGGCTAGGGAGGTTGTCGAATAGCAGAGCGAGTGAGGCTCAATTTGCTGTGCAAAGAGGTCCGCGTCATTTCCTATGCAATAGGGTACGCATCATTTGCTGTCAAATGGGACACATTTCTTTCATTGTGAAAGGCGGTACGCGTAATTCACTTTGAAATGGGATACGTATCATTCACTGTGAGATGGGGTACGCTTGGAACCTGAGAGGTATTTTTCTAGAGCGTTGGAAACGACAGAATGCACCCACATATAAAAATTTAGTGAAAGTGGTTAAATTCGATGTGCTGTCTTGAGAATAAGCACGGGTATAGCACAATAAGCTTTATAGCACGAGCGCCAGGGGGCCTCACAGGCTTCCCAGATCACATTGCAAGGTGATATGGAAGAACTAGACAATTAAAGTTTCAGTAAACACTATGAAATGTTGTGATGTTAGTTGCTGAAAAGTGCGATAAATGGGGTTTAGTGAACGTACCGCTTTTCACTCTAACGAAGTTTATTATTTATTCTCTTGAGGAACAGACATTCGTTCAGTATTAGACTCAATGCTGGTAGATTTTTAGTCTCGTGAGGTTTTGCGTACATAATAATATTCCATCTACTTTTCAACTTGATTTCGACTTTAGTCCTTTAGCATTCTCTTTCGGGAGCACGAACACCCATAAAGCGCGAACTTTTTAATTATGTCACTCTCTATGCGAGTTTTGCGAGAAGATTTCGTGTAGGAGCTTCCTCCTGAGAGATTACAAACATCAATGTGTCACTCTTCTCATCTGTTTTTAAGGGAAAGATGTGCTGAGTAGTTATTTTATTATTTTCATTATTACTTTTTGGAGAACCTTACACAGATTTCATAGAAAAAATATACAAAGATTTGTAGAAAAATCATACACATATTTTTTTAAGAACAGTATTATCGACATACAAAACTCAGAAGTTGCTTTTTGAAGCCAAAAAGACGAATTTTTAGAACGAAGTTCTTTATCGCGGGTTGGTGCTGGGGAGCTAGCCTGGACATTCGAAACGTCACGCGAAAGCGAGCGAAACACGTTCCGTCACACGAATCCCCACCACGCGACTCTTCTCCTTCTCTCAACTCTTCCCCTCTCTACCGCGATCTATCTCGCACCGAAAGGAACTTCGTTCTAACTACGTCTCCCACGACACGGTCCAATTTTGATTAAAAGAGACGATTTTTTATCTAAAAATTTGAATTTTTAATCAAACAGTAGAATTTTCAACTTACGAAGATGACTTTTTAACTAAACGATCGATTTTTTAAAGAAAACATATTCAACTTTAAACAAGAAAAGTGTTATTTTAAACCAAATTGTTGAATTTTCAATTGATAAAGATGAAACTATTGCAAGGCAGTTGAATCGTCAACCAAAAAAGATTAATTTTTAATCAAGAAGGATGACTTCCTTACCAACATATAAACTTTCAACCTTAAGGGATACATTTCTAATAAAAAATATGAATGTGCAACAAAAGTCTTGAATCTTTGATCCAAAAAAGTGATTAAAAGAAGATTTTTCTACAAAATAACTCAACTTTCCACCTGAAAATAAGACTTTTAAATTAAAAAGTTAATGTACGACCAAATATTTGAACTTCAACTAAAATGGTTAGTCGTTAATAAGAAATAAAAAAACAGGAAATTCTACGAAGAAAAGATCGATTTTTAGTTCGAAATATCAAATTTAAAAATTTGTTTTAACCAAAAATATAATTGTTTAATTTTCAATGAAGAAAGTTAATTCACAAAAAATGACTTGTTAGAAAAATATTTACATTTACAAACGAAGAGATGAATTTTAATCTGAAATGATCGATCTTAAAAAAAACGTATTTCGAAGAAACTATTTCAAGATTCAAGTAAGCCATTAATGGAACAAATTTTCAACAAAATAGTTTAATTTTCAACCAAATAGTAAAATGTCTAACTAATTAATATTATTCACGAATGTCTTAAAAACAGGGAACAAATTAGAATTTTTAAAAAACGGGAAAAGAAATTATGGATCGCCCTAATATGTAAGTTGTTCTATCGTCTAAATGAATCTTTTAGTATTGTCATACTCGTAGTATCAAATATTTTTTAGCCATTATTCATTGTTTGCTTGTCGGTTATATAAAATTCCGTTTGTAACTCGTATTTAAAAATGAGATTGGAATCAGCTTCAGGGTCACATGACATTTTCAGGAGAGTTCACCGGAATGTTACAAATTTTAAAAAAGAGAGAGGTACGTCAAAAATCACTGAAAATAACGTCACGAAATATTTAGTCGCTCTTTTATTGCATAATACATTAAAAATCAATTAAAAACCAGTGTATGGCATTGGGACCACGCGGGTGAACTGAAACTTTGATGGATTAGCTTTGAAATTTTTCGTGAGGAATCATCATGTGTTTTGACGTGATCGCATGGTAAGAGAGAGAGAGAGAGAGAGAGAGGGAAGGAGCGGGGCGGGGAGAGAGGAAGAGAGAGAGAGAGAGTGAGATAGAGAGGGTGTTCACTACAAAATTAAAAAAAAAACATTAAAAACTACTTATATACCCAGGCGGAATATTATATATAGTTTATATATACTGTGAAGTAATATAAATAATATTCATTTGTCTTATAGATTTTATGAATAAATGAAAGAAATATTATGTATAAAGCTTCACACTATACATAAACTATACATAATTTTTCCGACTGGGTAGATGAATCAAGAAATATTTTCTCGCCCATCAATCTATCTTGTATGGCGAAGATTAGAAGCCATAATAGAAGCTTTGCTCGTTAGCGTTTATAATTCCCATAAAATTAATGAGCTCTTTACACTGAAGTTTGCTTGGTGCAGTTATAATTCCAGTCTTCCGTTACGTTACCCTTGTCCTGACAATTTTTAATTCAAACCGAGCCGCGTCGTGGAATATTGAAGGTACAGCGACAAGGATGGAATATTTGTAAAACTATGTGTAGCCCAGGGGTAGTTTGAGCATGTCAAAGAGGGTGGCTTCGCGGTGGAGTATGACGAGCTTGTGGTGAAAATACCCCAGAGACGAGGCCTTCGGCGGACTAAAAGCGGTTTAAACTTCATTCGATAGAAGCAAGTAGATGCTAGTTTGCTCTATATAATAATAATTCAATGCACAGGGGTTCAATATCATCACAAAATTTGTATTCTTTTCAAATTGGGAATTATAAACTTCCTATAATGGCCTTTTGCCCACATGCGTTTTTACCTAGTATTAAAAGGGATAAATATTTGTATAAACCTATACAAAAGTGCAGAGAACACACTAAGGGAAATTTACTTCTACCGAACTTCTGTGTATCATGAGGTAATTTTATTTCGTCCACACTTCACATGTGTGGTTTTTCGAACTTTTACATTTTGTTCTTTTCCCATGGTATGATATTACAAAACTTATATAGTTATGTAATTTTACGGTTATTTACACAGCAAATGCCACTTGATCAATTTGATCTCGGAATTGAATCAATAAGATATGAAGCTCTTTTATATAGATTTTGGTTTTTTCATTTGATCATTAAATTGACCATCAGAATGATCTTATTCTCAAAATCAATAGTCCGTAACAAAATCGGGATTTTCAGGAAAGCGAAACTTAACCCAAAGAAGTTTAATTAAAAAAAGTTATTTAATTTTAAGGGAATAGACGTGGAAGTTGACAATCTCAAAGTGGTACTGACTTAAAGTTGAAACAGATTCTTCTGTGGATTGCGATCAAAAATGTCATCCTCAGTTTCATTGAAAAATAAAAACTTACTTCTGAGATACTAAGTCTCTGAATGAGAGTACAAAGTTTTGATTTGAAAAAGTTTGCCAATTTCGAGTAAGTCGTCCAAGAATTTTGAAGTTACAATATCAAAGGTTTTGAAAAAGTTGGCTAACGATTGGAAATTAAATCTTCACTTTTTGACAGAAACTTATTCCTGAGCAATGCGGAAGCTAAATAAGAATAACAAATTTTTGATCAAAATAAATTATTTTGTGTTTAGAAACTCAAAATTCAGTGTGATGGAATCACACTGAGAAAGAAGTTTTTTCAGTAAAAGCGATAGAAAAGAACCCATTTGTTAGAAAACTCATATAAACTATAAGAAATATCAACGCAGAAGGGAAGAAAGAATTTATTACCATCACCATCTACATGCACATTGCAAGTTTAAAAATAAGCTTTCGAAGAAATTTTCTACTTTTTTTAAAACGAAAAATGATTAAGTTTCGACAAATACTTGAACTATGATCATATAAAGAAACGCTGTTTAAATGTAAACAAATTTGTGAACATTAAAGATTTATTAAGAGATTTGTTTATAAATCTTCTAGAAGTTGAAAACAGAACTAGGTCAATCTTTAGCACCACTTTTGGAATTATGTAATATTAATTTCTACGCTCGAATATTCTCTTATTTTAAGTTGAAAATTAATTTTTAACAGGAAATTCAACTACTCCAGTTGTATATTTATCATTTTATTTGAAAATCCATCTCTTTAGTTGAAAATCTAACAATTTTTGGTTGAAAGTTAATTATTTTTAGATGAAAAGTCTACTATTATATTTTTTGTGGAATGTTTATTTTTTATGTTTCAGTCAAAAACTCAACCATTTTAGTTCAGAATTGAACAATTAAAAAACTTCCAGGGATTCAAGAAGATTAATTTTTTAATACAAATTATGTTATGCTATTTAAGCTCTAAAACATTAAATATTCAACGATTTCATAATTATTTTTTTTCAGTTATTAGAATTGTAATCGTACCAGTCTGAGCAGGTAAAAATAAAACAAATTAAAATAAAAGAGTCTGAGAATGAATAATAAAAATTGGAAGAATTTATAAATGAACAATTAAAAATAATATATAATAATCAAAAATAATAACATATTTTAAAAATTTAATAAATTAAAATATTGAAGAAAATATTCACTTTAATTTTGTACGATTTATACTTTGAATAATTGCAGGTTATGAATAGTTAAAAATAATTTTAAGATATGCGTTTTTTAATTGAAATAAATTATTACAATAAAAATTTGCTTATTTATATACCCATCTCAGGCCTGGAAAATATCTACAAATACCTTATAGTTTCTTCATGAATAAATCTTTGCTAAGATCCTAATTTTAGATGTTCTGAATATGAAGTTTTGAAAGTTTATAATTATATTTGTGAAATTAAAAGTTAAATTTTGAATCCAAATTTACTAATTAGAAGTGTTTCATGTTTTATGTTACACTACGTCCTAATTAAAGTGAGAAATTTTACATCTGTGCATTTGAAAGTGTTATTTTTAAGTACAAGTGCTTCTTAGAATAAATCCATACTTAAAATGTAAAAAGGCTCAGAATTATACCAGAGAAGCTTAAGAGTTTATGAAAAACTTGTACAAGGTTGGAAGTCGTGGCAGCTTTTGTATAGAAACCGTATTTTGTAAATTCGTATAAAGGATTTTTTGCATTTAAATTTATGCAAATGATAAAATCCTGCGAATATTGTATGTAAAATGAATATTCATTAGATCCATTTAGTTAGTAGTTTGAAGTTCTAAATTTAGAAAACAGAAGAGGATTAAAGAAATTAAGAAAACATACCATAAACTGGGGCTATGTAGCGCATGTGGGGAAAAGCGGCGCATTGTTGATTTTGTCTTTAAAACACAATATTGCTTCTTCTAGGTTTAGAAATTAAAGTTTTATGATTGTTAGTTGTTGAATTTGTAACTAAAAAATATAAATTCTCCACAAAAAATGTAATAGTTGATATTTTAACCAAGAACAGATTTTCAATAAAAATCAGAAACAGTTGAAATTAATCAACAAAGACCATGCAAGCAAAAAGAGATTCATGTTCATTCAAACAGTTGTATTTTCAATTAAAAAGATGAGATGAATTTCAAACAAGAGAATTTTCAACCGGAAAGACTTTCCAATCAATACAGAAAAAAAAATTTATTGAAAATCTCTCGTTTTTGAGCCAGACAAGCTTTTTACAAAACAGTTGAATTTTCAACCAAAAATATACATTATTTAATTATTATTTAATTTATTATATTATATTATTATTATATATATTATTTAATTATTATTTAATTATTTAGAAGGTTATTTTTATACCAATTGGTTAAATTTTTAAACTAAACAAGATAATTTTTCAACAAGAAATTAATATTTAAATTTCCATACAAGCGCTTAAAAGACCAGATTGTTTAATCGTTCATAAAAGCAGATACATTTTCAACAAACAAAATTGATTTTCTACCAGCTAATTGAGTTTTTATCAAAGAGTGATAAATCTTATACCAAAAATGGAACTGTCAAAATTTCAGTCAAAAAATTAATTTTTGAACAAAAAATACGAATTTTGAACAGAATAGTTCAATTTACGATAAAAAACAAAATGAACTTATAATAAAGAATTTTAACTTTAGATCGGACATCTGGATATGGCCTCATACAGAAACATATACAGGATCCTATATAGGATCCTACGTCATTCCCTATAGGTGGCACCTATAGGTGAAACATATAGGTTCCTATGTAGGTTCCTATATAGGAACCTTTATAGGAATTTTCAGTAGGGTAGTGTATACATTATGGAAGAGTTCCCTGTCAGCCTAACCAAAAATTTGTATTTGCACAAAGGATTATTCATATATCACAGAAAAAATTCATCATAAAATCTATAAATCTTGACCGAATTTTGGAAACTTTTATCTGGTGATGCGAAAATATTATTTATTTTTATATCAAATGCAATTTAATGGAAAAAGTGTAGTTCCGATATCGCACTTTATCAATATTTTAACTTCACGTACCATTGTGTCTTGAATAATTAAGAAAGTCGAGAATCATAATGTCACTTAATTTCATAGAATCGACCATTATTAACAAAATTAGGTTAAAATATGTTATTTAAAATTTGAACGAAAATCAAATTAAGATGATTTGCGATTAGGGTGAAACAAAACTAATTCAAAATTAGTTAATACTTTCCTTTTAACGGCAGTATAAGATCCTTTTTTGATTATTTTACTCTAACCCAAGGTTTTTCAATATTATTATTACATCCTTGTCTCTAAAATATTATTAATCATAATTTTTCTGCAAGGGTACATATAACACGAAAAAATGACTTCAAGCTTCAGTGGGTTAACGACAGATGTCGACAGCATTTTTCACGAAATTTTCTATAAGCTTCATCAAGTGTCCGATAGAGGGATGGCGTTTTCGTAAGCTTGGATAACAACTTTTACATCTTTTATGTTTCAGTTTTACTTCTTAAAATTTTTAGTTTAAGCAATTAAAGTTTTACATTTTTAGTTGTTCAATTTGTAAGTAAAAAAGATGAATTCTCAACAGAAAATGTAATAGTTGATATTTTAACAGAAAACAGATTTTCATTTGAGATCAAAAACAGTTAATATTCATTAAAAAAGCCCCCTCCCCCTATTAATTCACACGATTTGTGGTATCCAGAAATAATAAAATATGCGACGAGAAACTAATAGAAATATTTGGTATTTAAGTTAATGGATGCTTCTGACATTTTTAACATAGGATTTTTTATAAACTAAATAAAACAATATTTCAGTTACATGCTTAAAACATTTAATAATATTTATTTATTAATTGCCTTAATTTTATCCAAACAAAAATGACTTTTTTATCATAAAACATGATTTTTCTTAACGCTTGAATTTACAACCAAACATATTAATTTTCATTAAAAGAATTGGATTTTCTACCTAGAGAGATAAATTATCATTGGAAACCGTGTAATAATTTATATTACAAAATAAAGAGCAAATTTTACTACAAAAATGAGTTTCAAAACCAAAAATTGCGAGTTTTTAATAAGAAAAGATATTTCTGAAATGAAAGAAAGAAAATTCTCACATAAATTGTTGAACCTTCAAGCCAAAAGATGAATTTTCTGTACATAAATTGAATTTTCAACCAAACAACATGAATTTTTCGAAAAATAAATTTTTAAACAAATATTCAAAGTTTCAAGTACAGATAAACATTTATTTAGAAAAATTTTTCAATAAAGTAGTTGAACTTTTACTCAAGCTGTTGCATTTTCAATTAAAAAAGAGTAAGTTTCAACAAAATAGTTCAACCTTCAACCACAGAAATCAAGAGTCATTTAAAAATACGAACCTTTAACACAGAAATGATTTTTTAACAAAGTGATGAAAACAAAATATTCAATAAAAACAGTCGAAACATCAAGTAAAGATGATTAATTTTCAACCAAACAGTTGTATTGTCGGTTGACTTTTCAGAATCATCATATGAAGGTTAAACAAGCCAATTTTTGACAGAATAATTGAATTTTAAACCAAACAGTTGCATTTTTAACCAAAAAGAAAGACTTTTTGGTTGAAAATGCAACTGTTTTGTTGCAAATTCAAAATGTTTCGAAGAAAATTGACGGGTTTCAAATTTTATATTTTGTGGCAAAGTCCACTAAAATTTTTTTGGATTTGGAAACAGACAAATTTTTTAATTAAAAAGACAAATTTAAAAAAAAGTTGAATTTTCATCAAAAAATATTTTAGTTGTCTGTTGAACAAAATATAAATTTAAAAAAGAAAATTAATTTTTTGCAAAATTTTTAAATCTTCAAACAGTTAATAAAAATTATAACCACTGAAAAGGGTATCTTCAAGAGAAATCAACTGCAAAAAAGATAAAGAAATATAAATATCAATTGCAAGGAAAATAAATTACTAATAAGAATATTATATTAAAGGTTACCGCAAAACTTTATTTTGAAAATTCCCTATTGTTTTCTTGATTAATTTTTCATTTCCCCGGACCCTTAATAATTAAATAGCAGAATCTTAAACTTTTTAATTGTTTAGCTCGAATCTTTTATAAATGAAATAAAATAATTTTTAATTAAAATGAAAAAATGCAAATTTATTCTGTTTGACAGTTATTTAAAGATATAGGAATACCCTGACTAGCTAGATATTTTTGCTATCTCCCTGAGTTTTCCCCGATTAATAAAATTTCCTGACTTTTTTAATACAATTTTTGTACAATTTCTGCGAGTTATTTGTATCATTCGCAAATTTTAAAAAATTACGTACATGAATAAAGGACTCCCCCCCCCCCCTACTGTAACAAACCGTAACAAAATCTTTAGAAAGTTTCAGTTTAACACCTGAAAAAGATGGTTTTGACATACTTAAATATTGGAAACATTGATTTTTTTTTCACTCACGAAGTGATATATCATTTCTTAAGAATAAACTCGATTTAAGTTAAAAGCTTCTTTTCTTTTAGCATGAGTGATGTGTTTTTCGAAGTGTGTACTTTTTTCCGGTTCCAATTGAGTCTCTGGAAGCTCTCTTCTCCGCTTACGTGGATCGAGTCGCAGTTGACGTTCCAGATTAACCCAGTTGTTCATATCGTTTTCGAAAAAACGCTTTCTAACTTTGCCGCCCGAGTGAAAATCACTCGCGCAGCGAAAAAGACTATTGCACCTCGTGCAGAATTTATTTTACGGATAAAATTTCAAGCTTTGCAAACGCGGACACATTTTCAGGCAGGAACTTCACTTATTTCTGCTGTCTTGGTGCATTCAATGGTGTCACGAAGCAAGTCCCCTTCATTCAGGATATTACCTTCAGAACTATGTCTGAACTAAGGAAATTGGCTTCATCAAGTACAAGTTTTACAATAGAAAACTTCTTTTTAAACTTGATATTTTCTTCGTCTCTTTAGAGATTCGAGAATGGTAACAAAGCTCACACCACTTGCTCTTAGCTACCTCGGATGCGATCGAAGCAGACTTACTTTAAATAGAATCATTTTTATCAGCGTTTAAAATGCTTGGTAGAGTGGCTATTCTACATTTTCATAAAATAATTATCCCAAATAGGAAAATCCAACTATTGTTGTTTGAAATCCAATTCTTTTTGGTTCCAAATCCACTATTTGGTTGAAAATTTAATTATTTGTTGAAACTTCCACTACTTTGCTAAAAATACACTTTTTATTTACGAAAATTCAACTTTTTTTGATAAAAAATTCATAATTTTTATATAAAAATTCAACAATTTGGTTGTAAATGCAACTGTTTTTGGTTATAGGTTAATCTTTCTTGTTTGGAAATTTGACCATTTTGGTTGAACATTGACATTTGTCGGTTAATAATTCCACTATCTTGTAAAATATTTAATAATTTTGTTAAAAATTTACCTATTTCGTGAAAAGTTCAACTTTTTGGTAAAAAATGTAACTGTTTTTGTGAACCTGCATCTTTTTGGGTAGAAAATTGGTCCTGTTTGTTCCAAAAAGTATTGCTGTATTCTTACTCTACGGTTTTGGTTAAAAAGTTTACTATTTTATTTTTGATTCCGAATTCATCTCTTTTGGTGGAAAATTTAACCCTTTATTTAAAACTTAAATGATTTTTTTCGAAATTCAATTTATTTTTAAATGGCTATTTTTTTGTCAAAAATGCAATTTTTTTAAATCTCTTTGCTTGAAAGTTCAAATGTTGCGTTGAAGTTTTATTTGTCTTGTTTGAAAATTAAATTATTTCTTAAGAATTTACCTTTATGGGTTTTAGCGAAAAAGGGTTTCTCAAATATTTCAACTTTAAGCTTGAACTCTCGACTCTTGTTAAAAATTAATATTTTTCATTTGATAATATTTTTTGGTCGAAAATGCAAATCTTGATGAATTTTGTTTTGAGGTTAAATTCAACTGTTTTTGATTAAGAAGTGAAAATAATTTTTGCTTGAATCATTTTATATTTTTTGTTGATATGTCAAATAATATATTTTTTAATGAGAATTTAACTTTTTGGTATAAAAATCAACTGCTTGGTTGAAAGTTGAACCACTTTATTGAAAATTTAATTTATTGGTTTAAAATTCGCATTTTTTGATATAAATTAAATTTTTCAGCTCAAAACGCAACTGTTTAAGTTTTTGAAACTTTGCCTTTTTTAAAGTTTAGCTGTTAATCATATACAATTAATTTGTTTTTGCTTCGAAACGTGAAATATTATAATTTTATTTGAAAACTCATCCTTTTTGGTAGAAAATTCAACTGTTTGACTACTAATTACCTCTTTTGGTTGAGGATTCAACTATTTTCTTCCAAGATTCGTTGTTTTTGCTTGAATGCAACTGTTTTTTATTTTAAATTATAATCTTTGTTTGTTGAAGAGTTATCATTGCAGTTAAAAATTATGATTTTTTAAAATTAAAAATCAAACTATACTTGCTTGATAGTTGAAGTAGTTTGTTTGAATAGTGAAAAATCCGTTTCATTTTTATTGAAAATTAATTTTTTTGATTCAAAATTGAACTTTTAGGTTTAAAATGTATATATTTTTTGAAAATAAATATCTATAAATCGACTAGTCATATTTTCACATTGAAAATAAAGTTTTATGTTGAAAATTAAGTTGTATTGTGAAAAATTTTATTTCCGGGTATAAAATGAGTTGGAAAATTTGTTTTAAAATAATTTGATTCTTTAGCTTGAAAACTTAACTCTATATTGTTGGAAAATCATCGCCTTTGATAAAAAATATTTGTTGATTGGAAATTCAATTACTTTTTAAAAATTCAATATATTCCGACTTAAAATCTTACGAATTGTATTCGATGCAAAACCTACATTGATCCTATTTGACAACATTTATTACTTTATTATTCCCCTATTTTTGTGAAAAATTACCCTCGGCTGGAAGCTTTTCTTTTATTCCTTCTTGATCCTAACTTGAGGTTGCTTATTGATTTATTATTGTTCTGTTTTTATTAGTTTTCATGGGAGTTTTAAAATAAAGTAACATGATTTGGCCGATAAATAATTAAATCAACTGTTTATCATTTTTATTATACATCTTCACGTTCTTGCTTCCTTTTTTTCATATATTTTAGTTGGTTTAAAAATTTAATAATTTTCTGGCTCCCTAATTTTCTAGAGTATGAATTGGAATTCTTGCTCTTGTATATTACAACTTTCATAAGAGACATCAAACCTGTATTTGCTATACATTTTCTCCTTCCATTTTTGCCCTTATTCTTTCTTGTTTCACCCACAAAACGCAACTACCACCCTCTGATATGACCCCACCTCACCGATGCTACCTCATCATCCTGAAAATAATACTCCCTGGTTCTTTTCTATCATTCTTTTGTCTCGGTTACGTCACCCAGCTTTCTAGCCAACTTCTACAAAGGCTGGAAAAGCTGAAGATTTTTGTCTAGCCTCGACCCCTGCAAGTCGAATGCCCACAAAAACTTTTTTAAGAAAGCATTTAATCCAACTGATTCTTATGCAACAATTATCATCCTAATTAAAAATGTTCTGAATGCCTATAATAATAATACTTTTCACCTTAATTAATTTACTTCGTCCACGTTAAAGGTCCCATGTTTTTGATTACTTATCGTCTTTTTTGTATCTGAATTTTTTTCTAACGCTCAGTTTGATAGTTTATTAGTATAAGGTAAATCATTACGAGGTTCATAGAAAAAACTTTCAATGTCATAATATTGGTAAATGATACAAACAAGTAGGGAAAGTTTCAAACGAGGTGTCGACCACTCTAATTTTTCGTGTACAAGGAATATGTTCCCTAAAGAATATTCGGGAATACAGAAGATATATGAAAAATTTGGAAATACAAATAATATAAAGAATATTACAAAGTTAAAAAGTGAATTATTGTGTTTGAAAATTTAATAGTTTGACAACAAATTTAAATATTTGGTTGAAAATGTATGTATTTTTTAAAAGTCATCTTTTTTAAAGGAAATTATTTTTTTGTATTAAAAATGAAACTGTTTGGTTGAAAATTAATGTGTTTAGATTGAAAAATCAAGTAACATCACATCCATTCTTCCAACTATTAATTTGAATATGTATGAGATTTTTTTTGAAAAGTCGTCTTTTCTGGTAGTAATTTAATCTTCTTTTTTGAAAATTCAACAATTAGGTAAACAATGTAACTATTTGGTTAAGCATGTATGTTTTTTGCTGAAAGTTCATCTTTTATTTAGAAAATCAATTTTTCTGGTTAAAAAAAAAATTTTAACTGTAACTGAAACTTTAAGCCATTTTGGATTAAAGATTTAAGAATTTGGTAGAAAAATTAATTATATGGTTAAAAATTGATATATCTGATTAAAATTCATCTTTTTAAAAAGAAAATGATTTGTTTGTATTGAAAATGCAACTGTTTGATAGAAAATCCATCTTTTTAGATGGAAAATTCAACTTTTTGGTTACCAGTTGAACTACTTTCTTAAAAGTTCACATTTTTTATTGAAGATTCATAATTTTAGTTAGAAATTTGTATTTCAAAATTCAAAAGTAATTTGTTATACTGAAAATTCAACTTTTAGGTGGAGAAATCGTTTATAATCATTAAAAAATAATTCCCCTAAATGAAAATTTAACTGTTACATTTTTATTTAAAATTGATGTTTTTAGTATCAAAGTGTCATTATTTGGTTAAAAATTTGTATAAGCGAAACAAATATAGTCTTAAAATCATTCAAATAAAATTTGGGCAAAGATCACATCCCTTGTTTAAAATATTGAGTTCAATATGAATGGGATTTTTTTGAAAATTCGTCTTTTCTGGTAGAAAATTAATTTTCTTGGTTAAAAATTCATCTATTTGGTTGAAAATGTTACTAACAATAAAAGGTATGTAGCAAAAAAATTCCATGAAAAAACTTGCGTAATTTTATATTATTTATATATGGTATATATGGTGGTGAGTCCGATGCCTTTTCCAATGAGGGCCAAGGCGTCACTGAGCAAAGTCACCATATAACAAACTATACTTTGTGTATAAATTTATGACACTATAATCAAAAATTGATACTCAACAAATTGTTTTCACTTATACAGTAATTATTTGTAATGACTTATGCAAATTGTACGAGCTCTCAATTGAGTCGTATTTATCATGCAACCATGATAGTCATTGCAATCAACTGTCAATGACAAATAAAATATGAACAATTTTATTTGGTTATATTGGTCAAAGGAGTAAACTTCCTTATCTAATTAAAATTTGTTTGGTTAGTATCACTTACTTGTTTATGCTCGCAACCTAAAAGCAAACAAAATTACTTCGATGCCCAAATATAATCTGACAATAATATATTTACCTCGCATTGGATGAAACTACTCATAAAAAACATGAAATATATTTTTAATGAAAACTGAAAGAAATAATCAATAGACAGTTTGAATTTTTAACCATTGGCAATTGAAGAATTTGCTATTTTTAATTTATCAAATTAAATCATTTTTAATTTTAAAAATAGAATAATTTCAAAAAAGGCATTAAAAATTGCACCATTTTCTATGACGGAATATCGAGAAGCCTTCCATTGCAAATATTCAAAATTGAAAGATTTTTAATTAAGAATCGTTAAAATTGAAGAATTAATAATTTCAAATATTAAAAATTAAACAATTTTGAAGAAACGTGCATAATTACATGGCTCTAAAATATAAATCTTGAAAATTGAATGATTTTCAGTTCTGTGCTTTCTGAATTCAAGAATTTTTAATTGTAACTCTCCAACCTTACTTAATTTTTTCAATTCTTCTTAAACTTCTCAGGAAAATATTCGAGAATAAATTCGTTAATAAGTATTACCAAAACTAATGCGTGTTCTCAAGCAAATATAGTTTTGAAAATATTCGATGAAGTTGTGAAAGTTCTCATTCAGATATTATTCAATTCTTGTTGTATTAATCGTTGTTTCAGATGGTTCTTATAGAGGAGCTTAAGAAAATTAAAAATATTTTTTTTGGTAAAAAAGCTTTTAATAAAATGTATTAAAAAGAAACAAAACAATTTACTATAAAAAGGAGGGTTGTAATAATAATATAATCATATAAGGGTGACTAAAAATAAACGCGTGGGTCGTAAATATTATAATTTATTTCGAATAAAAATGTAATATTCAATATTCACCCTCAACGCTGTTATTTTTAGTCAGCTCAGTATGATTTTATTTTTATTGCAACCCCTTTTTCATAGTAAATTATTTTGTTTCCTTCTACTATAATTTGATAAAAGCTTATTTCCTAAAAAAATGTTAAACATTTTATTTTTCAATAGTATTTTAATGAACTTTCATAGACAAATCACGCAATATTTATCATAGTGTAATTCACAAATATTTATTAATTGACAATGTGGAAGTTAAAGCGAAGATTCTTCAATTTTTAACTTTTTACGGAAAATAACATATTGTTTTAATCGTTATATATCACGATGGTCAACTGCATACTATAGCTTCCGTCAAACGGCAATCTGCTACCCTGGTCAGTGAATATCCTTTGTACCTAATGAGGGCTAAAATGCAGAGTATACAATTTTCGAAATTTATTATTTAGTAATTTATAAATATAATATTTGAAATCTGAGAATTATAATGATTCCAATAAAATTTTACTTAATTCAAAATTTTAAAATTACAGAATAAATGTTCAAGTTAATGTGAAATTTTATTAAAAATCTCTTTGTATATTTTAGTCAAATCATCTGCAATAGATTTAATTTATAGTTAATGGAATAATTTCTTTAAATTTAAGAGTTATAAGTTTTTATCTTAAACACTTAATCTTCAATGTTTGTCTTTGATCAGTTTTGGTTTTAAATTGCAAATTGCAAAATATTTATCATACAATCCCAGGAGTAAAAGTGAAAATATTGTGTGAAATATTGTAGAAAAAGTGGAAAATATTGTGTATACTTTTCAATTGCTTAATTAATTTTTTTTTATAAAACAAAAATAAACTTATTTTCACAAACTATTTGAAGGATCATTTGTAGTAATGTTATTGGTTAAGCAATAAACAACATTATTCATTTTTGTTTAGGAGTTTTCAAATTAGGTGGAAATAAGACTATTCGCAATTTTCCAATGGGGGTGCAAAATTATTTTAGGATAATTATGAGAAAGGCGAATGTTTGAGCAATAAGCCAAATTGTTTATTTAAATTATTATTAATTAATTATTAATTATTATTATTAATTATTAATTAGGCCTGTGTGAGGAAAAGTCGCATAGTTTCCAGGTTTCCTGAAAGTAAGAAATACCTGGTGATAGGAAGCGTTGGAAGGCGGAGTGATGGCAACTTAAATTTTATCAATTTTTATATTGTCATTATTATTTCCATACGTTATTAAAATTTCAGTTAAAATTAAAGGAATTTTGTATTGTCATCAAAAATACGGATATATAAAATGTTTCAAGTCGATTGGACACATTCAAGTGTGTCAAAATTGAAATTCAAGATTTGACTGACATATAGTACATAAATACGTACGTATGTACGTATATACATGCCCACTAAGGAAATAAAATAAAATCGGGTAAAAAATGGGGTTTGCTATGACTAGACATTCTTTATTTTGAATTTGAATTTTAAGCTTGACGTTTGAATAAATCTTATAATCAGAGTTTTGTAAAACTCATGTAAATGCATAGATAGCTGAGACCTGGTCCTTCTCATAAATTCACTCTCATTGCGAAATTTAGCAAGTCAAATAACCCCGTTTGTAAATGCAAGGGTGGGCCATGGAATGTTAGTTGTCTGAATCAGATTTAAAAATGTGCTGAGTAGTTCCCAAGTTTTTTGTTCGTACTTTCAACACCTCTACAAACTGCCCTTTACCGCTGAAGAGAGGTCACTCTTTATGTAGATGTCGGCCCTTATCGCGAATTCCAGTCCATTTTCCCAGTCTACAGTTTCCCGAGTTTCGTCGTTTCGGGTTATGGCCAACCCAGATGCTCAATTCGAATTGATATAACGAGATATCAGAAGTACTATTTCAACACTAGCCGAGTCGCCTCGGCTTCTTTGGGTCAGCAATATGTTGATAATAAAATTTAAATTGTGGTTTGTCCTCAGAGAATTGATTTGCGTCCTTACAGAGGAAGGTTTGTATTTAATTCAATTTATAAGTGACTTTCACGCATTTTGATATAATTCCACATCAGAAGCTCGAATAATCTATTGAAGATCCTTCAATGTCCTCTTATCATCTAGCATTACCTACTTATAATTCTTTTAAATATATTTACACAAAAACAGCTTTTTTAATATCACGAATACAATAGTATATGATGTACTTGTTCGCGTTTTTAAGACGCATTCATTTACCTATCGAAACTCCTTTCATTACCTTTCATTATCTATCAAAACCACTATTCAATGTTCAAGCGAAATTACTAATCTTGTTTACAAGGGGATTTTTTTATATATTGCGCATATAGGAGTACTGCATTTGATGTAACTATTCGTTTACTGTCGTTGTTCTTAGGAATAAGTATAATTTTATGAAAAAATTACTATAGAGTACACAATTTTTCCCCTATTCCATTCTTTTCCCTTTTTTATTCAAGGTTCCACTTTTTTCAAGAAACTTCCCCTTTTCTCGTTCCTTCTTCTAAGCGCAAACTGACTTCATAGAACTTAATAGGAAAATACAACTATTTTTGGTTTAAAGTCAATATATGAATATCAATTAAAAATTAACCTAATTTGGTCAAAAAATCAACTGCTTGGTTGAAAGATGAAGTACTTGTAGGAAAAATCACTTTATTAGTTGTAGATTTAACTATTTGTATGGAAATTATTTTCTTCCGAAAACTATTTCTTTGCTGAGAATTTAATTAGGTATTCTATTTTTTGGCTGGAAATTGATAGCTATTTAATGAAAATGCACATATTTTGTGGGAAATTCATCTTTTTGGCAGAAAATTAATCCTCTTGATTGGAAACTCAATTACTTGAATGAAAGTTGAAATACTATTTAAAAATTTGGGTTCATAAGATGGATATTCATCTCTTTACCTGAAATGTAACTTTTCTGTTGATTTCAATATTTTGTTCAAAAGTCATCTTCTTTCTTTGAAAACTTAATTACTCGGTTGAAAGTTTAACTGCTTTGTCCGAGCTTCATTTTGTTGGCTAAAAATGTAACTGTCGTTGAAAATCCGTTTTTTCGAGTAAAAAGTTAATTTTTTATTAACTTAAAATTAAAATATTCTATTCTTGGTTAAAATTTGAGCGCTTTTAATTGAACAATTAACGGTTAAAGTTTTGTTCAAAATTCACCTTTTTGGTTCAAAATTCTACTAGCTGGTTTGAAAAATGAACTACTTTATTTCAAAAATCATTTTATTTATTAAAGATTAAACTATTTTTCCGAAAATTAGTTTTTTAATCTCGAATTTCTTTTGTCGAAAATTAATCCTTTTGATTAAAAATTCAACTACTTAGTTAAAATTGAAACCACTTTCTTAAAAGTTCAATTTATAAGTTGGAGAGTGATCTCTTTTTTTGAAAATTAAACTTTTTTGATATAGATCTGTTTTTCTTGTGTTCAAAATCAATTTCATGATCGGTAAATATAAGTATTTGAATCTTGGGTAAAAATGGATAGTTGTTTAGTCAAAAAATTTTGCTATTTGGTAGGAAATTAACATTTTTGTCTAAAATTGAACTGTTTTGTATAAAAATCGTCTTTTTGGCTTATAAATTCCACTGCTTAATTGAAAGCTAGTTTTTGTGGGCTAAAAAATACATTATTTTGGTAGAAACTTCAGCTATTTTATTCAAAAATAACTTTTTGGTAAAAAAATAATTGTTTCATTAAGAATTCATGTTTTTGGTTAGAAAATAAATTTATTTTATGGAAATTTGATCTTTTTGGTTAAACCTTTAACAGTTTGGGTAAAAGCTTATCTGTTTTCGTTGAAAATTCAACTGTTTTGTTAAAAGTTCGTATTTTGTTTGTGCAAATATCAACTAATAGTTTTCTTGCAGAGAATTTTTTTTCGCCAAGTTCAACTGTTTTTGATTTGAAATTAAAATATTTGTTGGTAAAAACACAAACTCATCACCTAATAAATTTTAGGCTAAAGATTCATCATTTGATTTGAATATTCATCTCCCAGATTGAAAATTTAACGGTCTTGTTGAAAACTTATATTTTTTATTTGAAAATTGAACTTTTTCACCCATAATACAACTATGTTAATTAAAAATTTAATTATTTGGCGACAAATTCAACTATTTTCTGCGCATGCAATGTATTACGACTTGGAATCTCAATAATTTTATATTGGATTAAATATCGTACCTATACATTAATTTAATTTAAAAAAATTTATTCCCATATTCTCTCTTTTCGAGAAAATTCACTGTTTTAACTGTTCTGAGACTAGTTTGGAGCGCGAAGTCTGTCAAAATATTATGTTTGTATGTTCTGTTGTTATATTTTAGGCGTTTATCAAATGAAATTGAATACAAAATTTTGACTGATCAAAAATTTTCATTGGTCTGACCATACAAAAAAAAATCCACTCAATATATAGTATACTCCATTGAGTAGAAAAGGTGCATATTTACAGAGAGTATTTTACCTATAATCATTCATTATGAGCTGAATTATTTTTAATTCATATTTTTAAATCCTGAATTTACTGAAAAATCAATTTCTTGCAAAACTGAAAATGATAGTTATACTAAACAAAGTATTTGTTCAATTTTCTTTTATTTAAATAAAGACTCTCCATTTGAAATAAAAAATTGAAGGTGATTGAAAAGAGTGTTTTTCTAAAAATCTGCATCCTTGAAGAGGTAATTTAAAATTTACTACTAATTACTTCCCCAGTTTGTATAATCCTCGCTGATAGTTGGTTTGAACATGTTTTGAGTAGATAAATGGATGCACCAGATTTTAAGGTTGATATTTACTAATGCAAAGGAGGCTAAACTTCTTATCGATTGAGGGAAATTGAGCTGTCGCATGCAAGACGAGTTAACTCGGTTTAAGTTTCGAACACAGAATGTCAAGTAAAGTTCTTATTGGGAATACTAAGAGAACCTGAATAGTACATTCTATTGCAGTGTGAATCGTCCTTATATATTTAAATAGTTTTTACTATTTTTCATTTGATTTTTATTTATCGGTCTCTCCAAAAAGTTGATTAACTGTGGAAATTTGATAAAATAAAAAATTTGATACAAATTATCAAGGAGAGAGAAGTTAATTTCTTACCTGTCAATAGAATTATATTTAGCGAGTAGTGCAAAACGTTTATTTTTAATTTTATCAACTTTTAAATCTACTAATTGAAGTGGTATTTTAAAAAAACCTTGTAGAATTACACCATTTTTACTCACTTATTAAAAATTAATTAATTAATTATTTTATCCCACTTACAAAAGGTTCTAGGTTAAAAATGTTACAAGCTTCAGATTTTTTCTCTTAAAATAATAATGGTTAGAGAAAATAAAAAATGAGCCCAGGGAAAAAAAGGCAATGTATAAAATGAAGTATTGCGGTAATCCCTAATATAATATTTTTGTTATTAATTGATTTGCCTTTTATTTCTATTTCTATTACGTTTTTTTGCAGTTGCTTTCTCCTTTTTTCGTAGGCAAAATTTACTTTTTTTTTAATTCATATTTTGTTGTTGAAAAGTCAGTTGAAGTCTTTTCTGGATTTATTATTATAATATATTATAATATATATATTATTATTATTATTATACCCGTTCTTTTATTAAATATTTGCCGCCATACTTTTTTGTTCTGGCATACTTCTCTAGCTTTTTTTACGTCGATGCATTTTTTTATACAGGCTCTCGTGTTTCTGTGACTTCTTACTTCTAACTAGGGTCTCAGTCACACATTCTGACCATTCTTTCCGCGGCTGCCTCTGGGCACACTGCCATTTACTTTACCTTGATACACTTGCTTCGTTAGTCATTCGTTTGGCATTCTCTCAACATGCCCGAACCATCTTAACCGATTTCTTTCCCATGTGTCTATTTGTCTTTTTAGTTTAAAAACTAGTTTAAAAATGAGATTAGAATGTTATAAGTTAATTCAACTAATTTAATACGATGCTTAAAACCACCTGTAATGATGTTGCAGGTACACAATTACGAGCGGCCATGAGCTTTGGAGGTGACAACGATCACCTCTGGATGCTTTCTTATAGCTACCATCTGCCACTCCACAGGTTTTTAGTCGATCACTTCCTGATGGTTAAGAAAGTTTCTTACAATGCGACAGGTGTTTAATAAAACCGCCTTCTGAGTTGCTGCCAATACCCTACTGACTCCTAAATTTTCAAGATGTTCAGTGCGTCTTGCGTGCACATTGCCTGTAGCCGAAACCACAATAGGATGAACTAAAAATGATTTACATTTCGCCATATGGTCTTTACTTCATGCCTTAACTCGCTATACTTGTGGATCTTGGCTGTATAGGTTGAGTGCAAATCTCTGTTAAGCGGACAAGCAATGTCGATTGGCCCGGATGTAATGATCCGTTTGGATAGTAACATCCCAATATAAGATGTAATCTTCGATTTCTGAAACGGGCATTGGAATGTATCTATAGAAAGGCATCCATTCTTTTAAGAGTCCTAGGTTTAGGGAAAGTTGTTGATGTATAATGCCCGCTACATCATTATGTATGTGCGTATATTCTCTCTGAGCCAATACGCGGTAGCCATCAATAATGTCTTGTATCGTAATGACGAATCCCTCCGTCTCTGGATACAGAATACCCTTTCTTAGCCAAATATTGGATGCCTCATTATCTATTTCATTTTGATTTAACGTTTTGGGATGCTCACCATGGATGACTTTCTGGCTCTATTGTATTTCTAATTCCTGTATGGCTTCGGGCCTGATATTCAAGGCCCCATCTGAGAACAAATTTAAGAGCATATAGTCAATATCCGTTTTACAGCTGCTACTGTAAAGCGCAACATTTCATTTGCTGTTAAAAGAGTCTCGAAACTGTATAAATTGTGACTCATGCAGTTTTTTTAGATCTGCAACGCCCCTACTCCAAAAATGTGGTCGTGGAACTACCCTTTCAATCGCTGAATTTCTGTGGTGCATTTGGTACTTCGTCATTTATACGCGAACAAATCTGTTTAACTTTTCAAGCTCGGTGTTCGACCATTTTATGAGCCCGAAGGAGTACGTGAGGACAAGGATGGCATATGTGTTGATTGCCCTGATTTTATTTGCCGAGTTGAGAAAACTATTCATAATCAATCTGAGTCTCGTAGCGAATGCATTCGTTAGGCTTGTCTTAAATTTTGTATGCTGGATACCCTTAGATTCAAGAATACCCAGATATTTATATGATTCGCCTGCAGCCATTGCCTTGATGCCATTTTCGAACTTGTTCTCTAACTCTGCGGTCCCTAATTTCCCTCTGATTAAATGCACTGTTCTACATTTATCTAGTCCGAACTCCATGTGGGTATCATTGGAAAACTGCTTTGTGACATCGATTACTTGCTGCAGTTTCTGGACTGAACTAGCGTACAGCTTCAGGTCATCCATGTAAAGAAGATGGGTCACTTGATGACCATCCTCATTATCATGAATTCTGAACCCATGAGACATCCTGTTTATTTTTTTGCTCAATGGATTCAACGCTAAGCAGAATCATAGTGCGCTGAAGGAGTCTTCTTGAAATATACCGGTCGTAAAGCGTATAGATCTAGTTATCATTGGTTGTTCATGATCAAAATACTTGATTCTTATGAACGCGTAACGGAAGGAAAAGCTTGCTTGTAATCCATGTATGCTATGTGTAAGTTTCTTTTATGCTTCTGAGCTTGAGTCATGGCAACAGCATCTATAGTGACTGGATCTTTTCAGCCTCACGAGTTTTTACAATATCCTTCTTATTTTTTTGTAAGAATCTTATTCTCTTCACAATGAGAATATACCTTATCTGCAATGATAGCTGCAAGACATTTATAAATTGTTGGAAGATAGGCTATCGGTCGAAAGTCAGATGGATTTTGAGCGTCTGGTTTTTTTTTGTTAACATATACGTAGTACCCTGGAGCATAAATCCTGGCATCAGATCTGGGTGTTCAATGATCTTCTGAAAGCACCTTGCCAACGCAAGATGCACACTCGTTAGGAACTTGTACCAGAAGTTGTGCACCATGTCCGGACCGGGAGCTTTCCAATTACTAGCCCTTTTCAAGACCGTAGAAACATCTAAAGCTGTGATGTTTGTCAGTTGCATTTCAGGGCTATTGCTGGCCCTTGCTTCCTCCATTTTGAACCAAGCAGTTACCAAATTGCATCTGTTCATTTTTCCCCAAAGACCCGACCAGTAGTTAGTCATATCTTCTAATTGAGGGACTTCGGTGCCTTGCTGGTTATTTGGCTTTACTCTCAGTTCACGATAGAATCTTCTTTCACCTGTCTGAAAGTTTTGATTTTGTTTCCTTCGTGCACTACTTTTCTTGTATCGACGCAGTCTGGCAGTAAGAACATCAAGTCTCTGTCGTTGAGAGTCTAAAACTTTATCCAATATTGCTGGTGTTAATGTCTCGATCTGCCGAGGATGGATGATTTTAGTAACATGGTTTATCATAGACCGTGGGCTCACAACATAAATAGCAACATGATACGAATAAGGTCAATTTTCACCTGAGATGTACATTTGATGATGAGGAACGTAAAAATGGGCGCCTGGCATGTGTGGGTGGATGCGTTTACCAGTGGGGACCTGCCGAAGGTGCGAATTTTTGACAGTTAACTAACGTGACTCGGATAAGGTTGATTATTGGTGTACATGTAGAGGCTGACATTAGAAATAGCACCTGCGCATTGCCAGGCACTTACCTTGATGCAAAAGTGTTGCCAGGCGGCTTAGAAGTCGCCGAACATTCAGGTGAAATTTCTTGAAATTGATTTTACCGGAAAAAGTTCGAAACAAAAGTTGGCTCACTCCCAGAGATGCATATTTTCATCGCTTTATCATTTTTTGATAAAATTTATATATTTTTCATTTTTGATTCTTTTTCCCATTTTTTCTATCACCTGGTGTATCTTTAGCAATTTAAAAGAAGTTGTGCTCAAAATTAGTACACGAATAGAGTAAGTCTTGTACAAAGAATTGGCTCAGCCACTTTCAGGTAAAACAAAAACTTATTCTGGTATAAATAATCATAATCAGAGGTACGTTTTCAGGTTCTGCTTATAGTCGAAAGTTGTAATAAAGGTGAATATTAATATAAAAATTAAACAAGAAAATCGTTTCACTTTAAAATATCTATTATTTATTATTGTTTAATTTTATATTTTGCCTTCGAGATACGTTCGATCTTTATTACCGTGCCGAAAGTCAAGTTTCCCGGACCTAGCATGGGGTCGTCTCATATTTTTCGATGGTCATTGGTGCAGGCATTACAAATTCTTCGTGGTGCATTTTTCCAAGTATAGACCTGCATTAAAAATGCAACACGAAAAATTTGTAATGCCTATACCGATGACAGTCGAAAAATATGAGCTGACCCCACGCTGGGTCCGTGAAACTTGACATTCGTCACGGTAATAAAGATCGAACGTATCTCGACGGCAAAATATAAAGTTTAACAATAATAAATAATAGATATTTTAAAGTAAAGCGATTTTGTTGGGTAATTTTTATGATAATATTCATCTTTATTACAACTTTCTACAATAATCAGAAGCTGAGAACGTGACGCTGTTTATGATTATTTATAGCAGAATAAGTTATTGTTTTACCTGAAAGTGGCTGACGCCAATTCTTTGCACAAAACTTAATCTATTCGTGTACAAATTTTGAGCACACCTTCTTTTAAATAGCTAAAGATGCAGCAGGTGATAGAAAAAAATGGAAAAAAGAAAGAAAAATGCGAATAACTTGGTAAATATTAACATTTTGATAAAATACTTCTTATTAATCTTGGAGTACAACTGTAATAGAGTACCCTTTGTCTTCTAATAATTTTCGAAAAAATGACTTGTAGTCAAGAAAAACGGCTTTTCATTGTTATGGTATTCCTTTAATCGAAGTTTTCTCAAAATATATTAATTCTAGTGGAAGAACTTTTGTTTCAAACATTTTCCTGGAAAATCAATTTCAAGAAATTTCACCTGAATGTCCGGTGACTTTGAAGCTGCCTGGCAACACTTTTGTATCCAGGTTAGTGCCTGGCAATGCTCAGGTACTATTTTTAATGTCAGCCTCTACATTTACACTAATTATCAACCTTATGCCAGTCACGTTAATTAACTGTAAAAAATTCGCACCTTCGGCAGGTCGCCACCAGTACACGCGTCCACTCACACCTGCCAGGCACCCATTTTTACGTTCCTCATCATTAGACGAACATCTCAGATGAAAATTGGTCTTATCAGTTTCACGCTGCCATTTACGTTGCGAGCCCATGTTCTATCTGCTTTCTGGTTCTATTTCCTTTTTTATATTAGGTTAATCGACCCAATTTGCACCTTACTTTGCTTACATCTATATCCAACCTGATCTTTCATGGTGGATCTCGATCCCTTGCTGGGACAAAAACTGCATTTGCTGGCCTAGTTTTCCGGACCAACGTTCTAACGATTGCCACAGCTGCACAGTACACAAGTGTTCGCACCTCTAACGCAGTTTGTGCTACGTTCAAATACGTAGGTAAAACATTGCTGTTGAGATGTGCTATTAGTGCACGAAGATCATTTGTGATGTTTATTTTGGGCAGAAAATGCCTTAGTGTTGGTTCTACATATCTGAACTCTAGTAAATCATGACCAAAATTCTTTTCAAGGTGCTGTAGTTTTTCTGGTATTTCTCGACTCGGTCTTCTATAACATGTAGATTAGTCCTGATGTCCTTCACCTTAGCGATAAGATCTCTCAGTGCGACTTTTGGTATATTACGACACTTTTCAGCAAATTTCGTTCTTAAATTGTACCCTTTTTCCATTTTCGTTTCAAACTTCGCACTTTCGTAATAAAGACGCACCAATTCCTCTTTCATTGTCGTATTCCAATTAATGCTCACCCACGGTATTTCTGTCGAAGTGATTGGCTGCAAATAGCTAACGCTAGCCAAAGCATCCTCAGCAGGCGCAGTTGATGTTCCACTGCTTAACGTTTGTCGCAGATGTTCTTGCTGGCCAGGTATTTGATTAGTGAGACCTGCTGACCATTTCGCAGCTCACATCCTCACCGTCCCGCATTCTGTTGACCCCCAGCTGTGGCACCAGGGGCGCACCGACGATCCTCGGGAAGCGACAAGTGTTTAAAAATCTTTAATATGCTCTCGATTTTTCATTTATGAGTGTTGATGTTCTACTTAGTCCCTCTCCTCTTCATTATTAGCCTATTTGGAATTAGAAACCCTGTCAGCAGCAATGCTACCGCCAACATTGCCGTCAAAGTCATGAGAGGAAAGCTTAAGCCCAACCGCGACATCAACGCGGATCACCTTCGGTAGGGCGGAACACCTTCGGCAGGGAGGAACAGCTTCGGTAGGGCGGTTATTTATTATCATTTATTTTATTATTATTTACATTATTATTTATTATTATTTCCATTATAATTTAAAAATTTATCTCATTTATTTCTTTCTAATCCATTGTTTCCCCCCAAGAATTTTATAACTTTTATAAAAAATATGCTATCACTTTTTACCTTGTTTTTTCTTTTATGGCTGCTACACAATATTCTCGAGAGATATGGTGACAGAAAATAGGAAACAACCAAACAATTTCGAGATTTCTAGAACCGTCAATTATAAATTGCAAATTAAGAAAATCGAACTATTTAAACAGAATAAAAACGGAAAAGGTCCCGACAGACTTGCTCATATATGTTTTGCGCCGTTTGCGCCGAAAAATTAAAATCATTCTATTTTTTTGCAGCCACTTATAGTGCTATCTGCGCTCTTTCAAATACCTTTAAAAACGTTAATTTTTTTTAAAACCAAAAAAAATTGCGTTACATCTTTCAAAACAACTGAAAAGTCAGTTTTCTCAAAAAGGCCATCTTTGATTTTTCCTTAATTTGTCTTTTTGAGTCGTAGTGATATGATCGAAATATGTATAAACTATTCCTTTATATAGAACCAATTTTTTTATAACATTAAATAATTTTTATGAAATATCAATTCTTTTTTAATCATTTATAGTATTATATCTTAAAGAAGCTGAAAATATATAAATTTACACAATATACAATTTCAGTATTTGTAAATATAACATCTTTTAGATTTTGAATAAGAAAATTAATAAAATTATGATTTTTCATATTCTGTTTTGAATAATTGTACGTCTTACTTCATGCGTTTTGCCTTTTTTGTTTATCTGCTTCATATCTTAAAGCAGAGTGGAAAAACAGATCCAGAAATTACTGGTATTTAATCAGATCCCCACATTTTTTAAATTCGAGAAGAAATTTAAAATAACCAGAAAATTAATAAAATAGAAGCTGTCGTTGTAAGGTCAAAAAAGTACAATTTTTTATTTTTAGGGAGACCTACGCAAAGTCCTTCTTTTCTTTTTCAATGTTTTGGACCTTTTTTTAGATATGTTCAAAACTAAGTATTTTTTGCAACAAAGTTATATTACTTTCTGAATTCTAAAGGCGTGTAAGAAATATTTGGTTATGATCCTCCAGTAGACAAAAAATTATTGTCACCGTTTTCCTTAGTTTCTTCCTATTTTTGTTAGGGAACATTTTTTTCAACTTTTTTTTATTTATTGTTTTTTTCTTTAAAGTTTGTTAAGACGCATTATATTTTCTCCATTTTTGAAAATACGGAAACTACACCCTAGATAAGGAGTTATAAGAAAAAATATAATTTAATACAATTAAAAAAATATATTTCTGGCCAAAAGTGAAAAATCCAAATAAAAACAATATCAATTTATAATATTTCAATAATGTACAGTTTTGGATATACTCGAAGAAGAGTTCAAAATATAGAGACATGGAAAAATAACTTTTGGCAGATCTTCTCAAAGAGGAAAAGTTTCGCTTTGAATTCGGGTCCATATCATGTCACATGCGGCAAGTCTCTCTGCGGCAAGTCCTATCCGCGGCATGTCACCTCTGAGACATGTCACATCTTCGGCATGCCGCATGTTACATGATATGGACCCCTTGAACTTTTTTCCGTATTTCGAATATTAAAAAAATTTGCTTTTTAGACAAACAGCCGCCATTTGGTTAATTTTAGGTTTTAAACATTTCTTTCCAGATTAGTAAAATTTAGCGAAGCATCCAAGATAATAAAAATAAACAAATTTATTGTCTCTATTATTTATAAAATCATCAAATTAAAAAAATTGAATTTCCCATGAGTTCGTGAAAACTATTTCGTCGTAAAGAGAAAACAAAAAATTGGTCAAATATTTTGTCTTCGAAAACATTATTTGTCAATCCCAAACAATTCCGCGACATCATGGTCAAGATTGATTAAAAATAATATCAAGATCAAGGTTCATAGAAAAGAATGAATTTTCCAGGCAGAAGAAGAGAATAAAAATTATGAAACAGGACAGGAAACATAGGAACTTTTAGATATTAAAAATGTATAGAAAAAGAATAAGTCATTTATGAAACAAATAATAATTACAGCAAAACTTCCAATTCTATTCCAAATTTCTACCCTCTGTTATCTGTTTTCCCCAAAGAATAGAAAGCGCCGAAATATGCAAAAGAATAAACGATCATTTGATGAATGTTCTTCGAAAATCGAGCGTGACGTTCATTGGGAAATGTGATCAAATATTTGCTTATTTCCATATATCGATTTTGTCGACTTCAAATATGGATTTAGAATTATTATTGTCGAAATTCATCAAATGCAAGTTTATCGTGTTGCCATATATATATATATATGCATATGCATAAGTGTATCTATGTATGCATATATTCTATAGAACACACTTGCAGGGTAGCTGCAGTAAGTATATAGCATGTATTCTACGTGCCCGAAATGTAGAGGCAAACAAATGATATTGTACACAAAATGATAGAGCAGTTCATAATAAAGTTTACAGTAAGCCTGCGGCGTTAGTAACGTACTCAGAAGTCCTCGAAAATGTTTTATTGTGAGAGCAACGAGCGGTTGAACATGCTTGCTGACGTTTCGTTTGTTGATGATGGAATGGTAGACGGGCTTGGAAACGGAAACCAGATACGTGTGAAAGCTCGGAGGTGGTATCACGATGGACAGAGAGCTAACCGGTGCAAAATGACCCCAAATAAAAACACGCAGGAAATAGAGGGTTTGCAAAAAATAAAATTTTTTTAAATACCCTAACATATCCACACGGTAGTTTTATATTTTAAATATCTTCTCGTAGATTAGTAATTTTAAACAAGTTATTAAGTTCGAGGATTTGTTTTTGACAGATTGTGTATGATTTTATTATCTTTAAATGAGGGAAAAACTTATTTTTGTTTTAATAATTGAATGTTATAATCGTATTGACTGCCAGGGTTATTAGCGACTGTACTTACAAAAGGGTTTTGTAACCTATTAGAATGTTAAATAAGTCGCTCAAGTCTTTCTCACATTTTCCCTCCCATAATTCCCTTCCTCCGTTTATTTACCTTCTTTACTTCGCCCCCTTCTCATAATTCTATCTCCTCTACTTCCCCTATCTTTCTCTACTACCCCTCCCGTCCTCCTCTACTACTATTCTCCATCCTCACTTTCCCTACCCTAATTCCTTTCCCCCACTCACCCTTACTTCCGTACGATTTGTCCTCTCCCTTATCCCTCCTTACTTACTTTCACTTTTCAAATTATTGTTAGCACTTGCACTGTAAAATTCGGCTAACCGGCGCATTCGGGGTAACCTGGCTCATATGCAACTTTATTGTTTATAATTAATTATCTCTTTCACTAAATAACAAATTTCAGTATGAGCGATTGTTTTATTTTTTACAACTGTTGAGCCTTTCGTTCAAGCTTGTTTGGTACAGTTTGCTTAGTTTTAACGAATAAAAAGTGCATTCCGGGGACTCAGTCAGTGCTCTATCCCTTTTTGCCTATATTTTTCGTATCTCCTACTTTTTCCCTTATTTTTCTCAAAATCCTCTATAATCCCTAAACTTAAGAATTTTGTCTAGAAATTAGTATTTTTAAACTAAATTCATTATATAAATTCTCAATCCGGAACAATTTTAGGTTATGTTAGCTTTTGCATCAGAAATAGATATTTTTAATGAAAAATCATTAGATTTCAAAGATTACAAGTTTTTCAACAATTTACGTTTTTCGGTTATATTGGCGTTTTTAAAAACTGAGAATTGACTATTTTATAAAAAAAAATCATTAGATTTTCAATGTTAATTATTGAAGAAACTCTTGAAAATAAAAAAATGAAAGGAGTCAAATAAACAAAAAAAATGTTCTAAAATATCTTCATTCAGATTTAAAAAAAACTTAACTAAAAAAGGAGACACAAAAGAATGCAACCTCTAAATGCCCTTCCTTATTTTTGGTCCTTGTTCCTTTTATATTTATATTTTCATTTTTAATGACAAATAAGATCGTTGAATTCTTGTTTTTTTTTGTGTTTAATTTCCAATAATTTTATGCGTACTTGTGTATTTTACCTGAAATTAGTATTTTTAAACGAAAATCATTAGATTTAAATCCATTAATTGTTGTTGATAACAACAAAATTTACAAGCTTGAACAATTTTGGATAGCCTTAATTTTTTTCTCTAAAATTAAAGTTAAAAAATTCGCCAGCTTTGCGGGAAGAGTTTCATCGCACGCTATGCGCGCGGCTCGCTTTGCTCGCAAGTTTGAGCGCGCCTAGAGCGCGTGAATGTTGTTTCTTGCTCTTCGCGCTCGATAATATATTTATCTCGTGCTCCGCGCTCGGTCTTCGTACCATCTCCACACATGTGCACACATTTTTTTAAACTAAAGGTCAAAGCATCGACAACAGTAATTGAGTGATAGTGAATTGTCTTTTGTTAAAGCTCCTTCGGCACTCGAATCATTCCCTCAAATTGTATATCATTTCCATAAATGTAGAATATTAGAATTCATAACATGCATTGATATTAAAACAGGCTTAGTTTCATGGTCTCGTTTAAAAAAATGTGCATTCTTTTTAAAAAATGTGTTATGAAACATTTTATCGCAACTTCTGCCGTTTTTTCAGAAACTGAATTCGCTCATTTTCAATTTTGTTTTTAAGATTTAACCGTTAGATATGCAGTTTACACATTAGCCTTACCTTTTTTCAACTTCTAAATTATATCCGTAACCTCAGTGCCCCCGACTTAGTCAATTGAATTTTCTACAGAATCGTGTTCTACATCGCAGTTGTGGTACCCTATTGTTTTATCTCCTAATAATTCACTGAAAGAGTGTCTGAAACCGTCCAGTGTGCAGTGCATCGTTACAACGACAGTCCTGCGGAACTTCGATTAATGAGGATTTGTGGGGGGGGGGGGGGGGGGGGGGGGGGTAGAAGTTAGTTTCAAAAGAGTCATAGCTGGTTCATTTGTTTAAATAATGCAATATTTAATTAAAAGTTTAAAATTTCACCAAATTTTTTGACTTATTGGGGACTGTAAAAATGTAAAAAATTAAAATTTCGAAAATCGTGCTCGACCGATCAGAGAGGCATGTTTACTGAACAAATAAAAAAAATTGTGTCAGTTCGATAAATATTTCTAGTAAAAGGCATAGCATCCAGCTCGAAAAAAGTTACTTTTGGGCCGGGGGGGGGGGGGCTTCCAATGTATTGCCCAATGCAAAGAATGTGTCACGAGAGTTGAAAACGGCCATGTGGCGGCGCTACTAGTAACTTTGTTCCACAAAACCATGCAGTACCATAGGAAAATTGCATAAAAATTACAAACTAAATATGAAAAGCACTTTAAAATCACTTTCTCTTCATACTGTAGAGTCAAGTAGTAAATGAGACTTATTTACTCAGGTATTATTTTGTTTAATATAGTAAAAAGCGGCAAAATTGACATAATTCAAATTTAATAAAATTACATGAATATGCAGAAATTATATAGAATAATAAAAAAATAAATAATGAATACACAAATAAATTTAAAAAATGCCGAAAATATGTAATATTCTCGAACTATAAAATTTTCAAAATTTCAAATAACGACAAGATTTTTAATTAATAAAAAATAAAATCCCAAATTTCAAAATATCAAAAACTAAAACTCACCGACTTCAAAATCGACTTTAAAATAAACGAATTATTAAATTCGCGACAAATGTTTTAATTCTCGAAATTTAGAATTATGCAACATAGTTAATTGATTATTAATTTATGAGTAATTAATAGAATTATAAGTAAGGCAAATAATTTAACGAATTATTAATTAATAATTTATTAATTATTTTCGGAAATTTTAAATTTCGTCGGACTTAAATTACAGAAATATAAATATTTATGAGAATTTAACAATTCTTTTATTGTATAATTCGACAATTTTTTGTTGTTGCTAATTTATGATTTAGTTATTCTTTATTACATTATTTTTTATTAGTCCCGGATATTCAAACACTTTTAAATATAGTGATGAAGAGCTAATTTTTTTTTATATTGCCGCTTCACAATATAATGCTACTATATAATAAATATAATTATTATATCTATATATGATAAACTGGGAATATGATAAATCCTTAAATATTTTTTGCATTACAATGACGTAACCAACTCTTAAATGTGTGTTTAAAAAAAAAATAATTTCTTCAAATTAATTTTTCAAAATGAAAAATTATTTTTATTTTTCCTGAAAACCTGAAAAAAATATCTTTTATTTTCGTGAAATTCTACAAAATTTAGAAAATAACTTTACAAGTTTTATTTATTTCTGAATTGTTTCAAAACTTTTGAATATCTCTCAAACTTAGTCAAAGTTTTCCTAAAACTATGTTATTTTATTATTACACCATTAAGCCATATCCCTTTCGGGGTAGGCGTGACTCACTCGGTAGGGGAAAGGAGTAGTGTGTGGAAGGGATAGAGAATTTTCAGATTGATCAAGAATTCTCGTGTTATTTATGCAAATAAAACGTTCGTTCCGCAACACTGCTCCAATCCAGGTTACTGATCAATCTCTCTAGCAATCAACCCAATCGAAGATCCTCACGAAGTCGTTATGTAAGGTTCCCCACTTGGGTCCATTAGTTGCCAAGGTCTTTTGTTTCAGGCGTCATTCACTTTACTGACACTCCTTTTATTAACTATTTGCTGCCATACTCTCATGTCCTGGCATACTTCTCTAGCTTCTTTTATGTCCATGCATTTTTTCATGCAGGCTCTTGTGTTTCTGTGACTTCTTATGTCTCTTATAAGTAGGGTCTCATTCACAGATTCTAACCATTCTTTCCGCGGTCTACCTCTGGGCACGCTGCCATTTACTTTATCTTGATACACTTGTTTCGTTAGTCGTTCATTTGGCATTCTCTCAACATGTTCGAACCATTTTAACTGATTTATTTCCCATGTGTCTACTAATGTCTCTTCTGCATCACATTCTTTTAGAATTATCTCGTTACTTACTTTGTCCATCAGAGTTTTCCCGCATATTATGCGCATGAATCTCATGTCAATTGCGTTAATTTTACTCTTATCTTTTTCTTGAGAAGTCCATGTCTCGCTACCGTATAGTACATTCGGTACAAATATAGAATTATGTATTGCCATTTTAGCTTTATTTGATATATTTTTACTTCTGATAAGGAGACCTGCTCGACCAATAACCTTTTTACCTTCGTTTATGCGTCTATCTAATTCCTCATCTATCTTCCCGTCCCTAGTAAATAAGCTATAAAGTATACGAACTTATCAACTTGTTCAATTCTCTTACCATTTAATCGATATACTCTGCCAAACAACCTTATCATCTGCGAACGCTAACCCACGTACCTTTACTGTTTCGAGATCCAGACGCTCTTCGTCGAAGAGAGCCATTCTTAATCACTTGTCCATATAAATAATATAAATAACCATGAAGACAGAACGCATTCTTGTCTAACTCCTTGAATTATATCGAAACAGTCACTCAATTTCCCATTTACTCTTGCACTCGTTTTTCTACCTGTATATATTGTTTTTATAGCCTGTAGGGGCCATCCAGTGACTCCATACTCTTTCAGGACTTCCCAAAGCTTACTTCTATCTACCTTGTCAAAAGCTTTTTATAGGTCAACAAATGCACAGAAAACTTTTTTCCTGCTCTCAAACTTTTTTCTGTTATTTGTCTTAAGCTTAATATTTGATCCGTTAGTGACCTTCCTGGCATAAATCCACTTTGGACTTCCTAAATCTTTGCTTTTGTTATTTTCATTACCCTACGAATAAGTATTTTTGAGTATATTTTACTTACGGTACTTAATAAGCTAATCCTTCTGTAATTATTGCAGTCGCTTTTATCTCCCTTTCTCTTGTATATTGGTACGATAATCGCTTTTTTCCAATCGTCTGGGACGTTTCCCAACCCGAAACATAAATTTATCAATTCGCACAGTCTATGTGGTACACGGAAAGAACTGGTAGAGTATATGCTACTATTCGCGTTTAGTAAGCTGATTTATAGTAATAGTAACTACTCGTTGATTCAAGAACACTAAACAGCGTTGTGTTGATTCTACTGAACAGAAGAGTACGAAGGCTGACTATCTGTTCAGTAAAATCGACTGTATAGCCCTCTGACGGTCCTTAGTTGTAAGTATAAAGTTAACCAAAAAATCAATTTTGAGACCATTTAATTCTAATTTACAATCAATTTTAATTTTTAATTTTATTTTTTTTTAATTTTAATTTTAGTTTCATTTTTAATTTTAATTTTACTGTCAAAAAGTGACTTTTAAATCAAAAAGTTTTTTGAAAATTCAGACATTCAATTTTTGAAACAAAAATGTATAATACATTTAGCAATATAAAATATCTTATTTTAGTATTTTAGTTGTAAACTAAAAAATTAGAAAAATTCAGACCTAATAAATCTAATTTGTATGTGCTTAAGAATCCATTCCTAGTTTTTCAAGCTGCTGACAACTAGTCTCGATAGGTGAATGGTTAGGGTCCTTGATTAGCGTGCGATAGGTTATGCGTTCGAATCCCCCTCGTTGCGTGCGAAATTTTTAATTGTTAATAAAGTGTTAAAAATACGATTTACCAATTAATCATATGTAGATGCATGTATATCTTGAAAAAAATCATGTACTTTGTGTAATTATAAATTTTTAAGGATTCTTTTTTATAATTTTAAGCGCAATTCTACTCATCACTGAAGAGTAGCATCTACTGCGCACGTAGTCGCATGTACGATTCTTGTTCAGTAGATCGTACTCATCTTCGGTATGTTCTACTGAACAGGAATTGTACGTGCGACTGCCTGCGTAGTAGAAGCTACTCTTCAGCGACTAGTAGAGTCGACTCAACACGCGTTCAGTAGATTCTACTCTTGTAGTGGCCCGTAATTAATTTACTATTCCGTTTAGTGGCTCTAACCCTTGCAAGGGTAGGAGCCACTGAACTTTTTTCTCCGTGTATGCACTCGCCACCGTGTTTAAGCATTTCAGCGTTAATACCGTCTACACCGGCAGCCTTACCGTTTTCAAGTTCTTAATTATATCCCTAACCTCAGTGACACAGACTTTCTCAATTGAGTTTTCTATCGTATTGTGTTCAACATCGCAGTTTTGGTGTCCTATAGCTTCATCTCTGAATTGTCTCCTTAAATAGTCTCTGAAAGCCTCTAGTATTCTCTCTGCATCATATACCATTTTCCGCCTACTATTTCATGTAATATGAGAAAATTGCAAAATTTTGCTTGAAAATCTTTCAAACTCTTTTTAAAAATTTAAAAATCTCTCATGAATTTCAAGAACTTTTTTCATATCCTGACATAATTCAGTTTACCTAAAAAATGTGTAAAACTTGAAAATTTTTTTAAAAAATTGTCTCAACATCTTCCATATTCTTTTAACCCACATTTTAAAATCTTTAAAACTTAAAATTATTCTTCTGAGATAAAACCGAAACCACTTCTCCTCAGCAGACATTTCATAATTATTAAAAAGTTTCTCTTTTATTCGGGATCTTCGGGTATTTTCATACCGAAGCGATAATTAATGGAAAGGATTAGATAAAAAAAAGAAAAATCCACTGTGTCATTTTCACAATAATTGTGTAAATAAACCGTTATCTTGATTCATTTTAAAGAGTTTTTAACGGCTCGACATGACAAAAGACACATTACCGTCAAAACAACTAGGACAAAGTTACTACTAGCGCCGCCGCATGGCCGTTTTGAACACATGGGCCATTTTCAAGTCTCGGTGACAGGAGGCTGATTTTGGGAAATCGCGTTTACGAAATTTGAGCGATTCAGATGTTTTCGACTCGACACGTGATTCGACACATTAGACACGGAGCTAGTGAACGAATTTCGTATGGTAACCAAAGGCACACACACACACATTCACAGAAATTAAAAACATGCCAGGAATAGACTAAATAACACGCCTGCGAAAAAATCTGTTCCTGGAAATGCGACAGTTCGACCGCGTCACACCAAGAAGCATGAGAAGGCCGGAGATGGGTACTTTGGAGGTCTCAAAAACGTGGTAAGGAATATGTTTTCGACCCTTTTAGTGGCATATTTTTAGATACATACAGATTCAAAAAATGCACAAAAAAAATTATTTTTTGAAACTCGAAGTGTAGAATCTTCCCTTAAGATACTAAACGAGTGTACCAAAGGACAATCCAATCTCTTAATTCTTTTGAAAGTTATCGTGCTAACAAACAAAAAACATCCACGAACAGACAGCTAGACTGACGGGCAGACACATTCGTAAAAACCGGTTTTTCTGATTAAGGGGATCTCAAAACGTGCACAATTGACAAAAAATCTAGG
>NC_046658.1:82798308-82809200 GCF_010883055.1 Belonocnema kinseyi | reverse complement strand
ATAAAAATGTGATACCTTCTCTGATGAGAATGAAAAAAGAACATTTTTGGGTTTCTTGTTATTATACATTGAAAATTGGTATTTTAAAATAAAAATCATTATAATTTAAACAAGAATTAGAACCTTTTAACAATATTAAATTATGTAGGGTGTATCGTGAGAAATTCGTATTTTTAATATAAAAAAATTATATTCTAAGCATTTAACAACTTTAGGTTATGTTGGTGTTTTACTCTGGAAATCGGTATTTTTAATGAAAAATAATCAGATCTCAATCAATTCGAGTATTTTGAACAAAAAATTAGGCTTAAAAAAGTTTTGCAGTTGCAAACAATTCTTTAAATGTTATGTTAATATTTTTTGTCAAGAATTGATATTTTTAATTTGAAACAATCCTAAGATTTTTTAGATAACTGACAATTTTTTTCATTTTTTTCCGGGAAATAAGTACTGTTAGTAAGAGATCATTATATTTACAAAGACGGTGAACGACTTTTCACCAATTTTAGGTTAGGCTTATATTTTTTAGGGGAAATTAGTATAGGTTTTAAAGAATATTCACAATTTAAGGCTATATTAAGATTTTCTACCATAAAACAGATATTTAAACAAAAATATTAGATTATTATATTATGTTAGAGTTTTGCTAAAAATAGCTATTATTGATGAAAAATTATTATATTTGGGCAAAAAATTACAATGCCAGAAAAATAATAGGGTCCACACATAGAAAAAAAGGCTTATATTGCTGGATCATCAATAAAGTTGTTTAATTATTATTAAACAATTATAAAAAATCTGGTATTTTTCTTAGATAAATTCCCCATTTTTTCAAAAATGCTTCTATTTTTTGTACAATTGATCTGCTGAACTTCTGTGATCCCGGAAAAATCCTTGCTTGTTTTTTTTAGATAATCTTGACAAATTACAAACATACATTTGTAGTCTTAGATACGACAGAAAAAATTTGAAGAAAACAGTTTGTCATAGCATAGGATGTTCAAGTAAAAACGTATCCAATATTTCCATGTTTTAATTTTACTCAAACAAGTACAATTAATAATCTCATTAAAATGGTTTCCCCTTGATTTTCCATTGATCTCGATTCTCAAATGATTCTAGACGATGGAAATTATTCCTTGGGTTGATCGGGGAAAGTGAGTTATGAAGTCTGAAGTTTCAAATTTATATGTAATCGCATTTCCAATAATTTATTAGCCAGTTCTCTTACACTTTATTTTCTTGATTGCACTTAAAAAGCTTCTCACTTTCTTGTCAGATGAAACATTTTCTTTTGAAATTAACTTAATTTTTATTAACTTTAATAAAAAAACTTTTTTTGTATTTGTACACTCACATTCTGTCGCTGTCTTAATAAAATTTAGTTGCAAAAATTCCAAATTATAAAATTGTTCTACATTAACAGAAACTTGGTATTGGTATTTGTATTTGCATTGCTATTTACAAGCGTAACAATTTTACATTCATTAAAGTTTAAATGTATATCCTCTACTATTAGAGAAAATGGAATTTCTATATTTTCAAAAAAAATCCGTGTTTACTATTGAAATTTCAATGGAGCTTTTTTATATTATGTGTTATGAATGGTTTTTGATTTACATGTGAATCGAAATTTGTATTGTATATAACGCCATTCAATTTGTGTATCGCTGAGAGTTTTTATTGGTTGTATGTCAGAAGTATTAAAAAAGGAAAAAATGTATTCACTATTTTAATTCATGAAATTCGCGATTTTACAACTGAATTGGTCCTGTGATACCCTTGCTATTGAAATTCATATAGTATTTCATGACTTTTAAAGTGCTACGAATGTATAGGCATATCTTTCTACAATTAAAAAAATCTAAAGTACTGTAAACATCAATACACGATATTTCAAATTAATAGTAAATTGTTTTCTGACTTAAAAATTAAATAAAAAATTAGAACGACAAATCATGTTATCTCACATTATATCATAATGGCTAATAATACTACACCTTAAATTCAATAATGAACGTAAATTAAGCAAAATTAAACTGTATTCAACTAAATTTAATCTGAATTTAAGAAAACTTGTGATTAAATTCTAAAATTTAGATATTGACCTTATTACAAATGTTTGCTTAATTCAAGTTCATTTCTATATGTAAGATGTTACTTGCTAAGTATTCTTGTTGACTATGCTAACCTCGGAGGTTAATTAAAAATATATAGGGAGGTGTTTTAGGAGGATAATAAATATTGCCATTTCTTGCAAAGTTTAAGTGCTTGCGTGACCTAGTAAATTTGGTCTTCAAAGCCATAAATAATTATAATTTAAAATTACATTGTTTTATAAAGAATGATAAAAGAATCAGAATTTTTAGTTGTAAAGTTTTATAATTTTAGAGGTAGATTTATCTTATCACAGGTGTTTTAGAATTACATTATACAACATTTATCATTTTTTTTACATCATTTTATGTAACGAAAGCTGGAACTGGTTTCAGGAATTTTATCTATAATTTAATATAGTCTACAGAGTATAGTTTTGTATCACTAAATAAAAAAAGATGTTTAGTTGGACCAACTAATCAGTTTTGTAAGATATGGTACTGCTATTTTGTTAGTCGAGACAAATCATTTACTTAGTTACTGATACTTACTGAATAGTCATAGAAACTAATGGAATTGTTATACGAACTAATAAGTTAGCAATATCGACTGATAAAATAGCAGTACCATATCCTACTAACTAAATAGTTGGCTCAACTAACCATTTTTTTAGTGTAAAGTTTTAATTTTTATTGTAGGAATTTTAATGCAGAAATTCGTGTATTATTGACATGTTATCCTTTTAAAATATTGTTGTTAGATTGGCTAGATGTGTCACATTTTTTAGATCACAAACTCTCAAGAAATTTTTTGTTCGTATGAATTTGGCAAAGAAACGACTGCGTGTATACAGGATTTTTTCTAAGGAAAGAAATCGAAATTTCCAAAAAAGTGAAATCACGGTAGATTTTCTAATTGCACTATTGAGAACGAAAAACTATTCACAGTGAACGTAGTAAACATATCCTAGCAAGAAAAGTCGTTCGATTTATTTTAACGGTTGTTTGAGCATCCATTAAACATTCAAGAAAGGAAATCGACATTTCCTATTAATAAAAATCTTAAAAATAGCTGAATTTCTAAGCTTCACAGATAAATTTTTAACGAAGAAGAATCATTTTCTACAAAAAGGATTAATTTTATACCAAAATACAAATTTTTAAGAAAATAAATGAATTTTGTTCAAAATGGTTCAATTTTCAAATAAGTAGTTTATTTTTCAAATGAATGGTTTCAATTGCATACAAAAGCTTTCATTTTCTACCAAAGTATTATTTTAAACTAAAGTCATGAATTCTCAGCAAAACGTATAATTTCTAATATTTAACAAACAAAAAAACGATTATAATTTTTATTAAAAAATGGATAATTATATTTACAATGAAAAAATTATTTATTAACCTAAGAACTTGAATTTTCAGCAAAATATTATAATTTTTAACCAAATTGATGATTTTCCAACTAAATTGTTGAATCTTAAAAAAATCAACTTTCAACAAAAGAGTTCAGCATTCAATCAATGAGTTGAATTTTTTAACCGAAAAGTTTATTTCTTAACCCAGAAGATTTATTTCTTACAAAAAAATATTATTTAACAACAAAAGACATACATTTTCAATCAATTACTTGAATTTTCCACTGAAGAAGTGAATTTTCAACAAAATATGTGAACCTCCGACAAAATAGTAGTGCTTTTTAATAAATAACGAAATTTTTAAGAAAATTTATCTTCCAAATAGAGATTAGCTACATTTTCAGATAAAAAGATTTAACTTTAGACCTCACTATAGACAATGAATGCCTCAACAAATAGTAAAATTTCCAAGTGAATGGTTTAAATTTTAAATGAAAGCTTTGATTTTCTATGAAATTCGTCTATTTTCAACTAATATCATGAACTCTTAGGAAAACACGTAATAGTTCATATTTAACAAAAAACGATTATAATTGTTAATTCAAAAAAAATTCACCATAAATAGAATAGTTACTTTTTCAGCGTAGAAAATTATTCCTCAACCAAGATATTGAATTTTTATCAAAATATTAAAATTTTTAACCAAAGTGATAAATTTTTAACTAAAATGTTGAATTTGAAAAAATGAATTTTCAACACGAGTTCAACATTCAATCGAAGTCAAAATCAATACTGAACCAAAAATATAATGGATGTCATTGCAAACGAAAAAAAATTTACTTTTAACTAAGAAAAATTATATTTTCTCATAGGGTTCTATTAATTTAGTTGAGATTGGAGCAAAAAAAGAGAGAAAAAGGAAAAGTCTCTTGAAAACAAGGGAAAAAATCATGATTCTTGTAAGAAGGGGAAGAAAGTGTATCAACGTCTCTAATCTATTGAGTAAATCTGTCGTCTAAGTAAATCCTAGAATATTATCATTGCTTTTAAATAAACAAAAATGTATAATGAATTTATTAAAAGTATTGTCATTTTATAATGATTAGTCAGTGCCACAAAATGTTTTTGACATGATTCTCAGTCATTATTCACAAGACAAGGATAAACAAATATGCATAATCTATGCAAATTTAAACAATTTTGAATGCATTTTTGCAAAGATATTAGTAATTTGCTTTTTAGATATTTTGACCGCAATCATTATGTTTCCGGATAATTTACCAGGACAATGGTTCAAATGGTTGTCCACCCATTTATCATTGTGCAGACATAATTTTTAGGTTAGAATACTATTATTGTTTATATTTAATAACTAAATATAATTGAAAACAAAAAAAATTCAGGTAAATCTATCGTAACTATTGCGAAAATAATAATGTTCAAAAATTAACATTCCTTGCTCATTCAGCATCACTGGTTTTTCTTACCATGGGACTATGATAGCTGATAAAATACGCTGCGGAATGGTCTACACTTAAACCTGAACTATTTATTAGTAGTTATATTTTTGACTATTAATTAATAATAGCATATTTAAATAAGATGGCCAATCATTGGGTTGTGACCAAACATTGTACTGATTAGCCTAATTCTTTTAGAACTGTAGATGAAATATTCTTGAGTTAGTAGTTGAATCAAGCATCGTTGACACTCGGCATGTAATTCCTGTAATAAATTTGGAATTTGGAGTAATTGCCAGAATAGGAGCTGAACCATTGTGGGCATAACAATGGCGTTCAGTGACATCTGACAATATGTTCTGGAGGTCGAGGACACGAATCTACACACAAAATACCTGTGCCTGGATAATCAAACTCAAAGTCTAAGGCTTAGTACTAATATTGATATTTGAGATTAGTTGGAAAACCGAGTCCTCGGTATTTCCAAGGGATCACTATTATTGCTTCATAATCGCTGATCTTTGGTTAAATTAGATCAGCTTCAAAATCCTTCTTGTACACTGAAAGAAATAGTTTGAGGTTAATGGCAATCCGAGTTTGCTTGAGAATTTCTAACTGAATTAGAAAGAAAATTGTACTGTCTCAGTCATACGAAGTTGAGATTTATTACCTACGTATAAGAAAATCACCAAGCCTAATATGACAAGGCAAGTTTGTTTGACTGAAATGATAGTTGGGAAAAGTGTAGCATTAGATATATGATTAAAATATCAAAATATTATAGCGTAGATACAGGAATTTGATGCCTCGATATCATAGCTATATTGAACGTATATTTCTATCAACTATCTATTTGAAAGAACACTGCGTTTAAGTGTTGCATTGGGCATCCAGCTATTTGCTTGATACAGTTATACCAATCGATGTATTGTACCGTGCATGTTATGCGAGATTGATGAGTCGGTGAGGTGCTTTTCATTTTTGTATCTTCAGAATAATATTTAATTGAATTTTTTGTAGCATTTAAATGAGTTTTAAGGTTTTAAATATTTTTAAAATATAAATAATGTTCTTGAATTCTTTAAAGTCTGTTAAATCTCTTGAAACCTTCGTAAATTTTTAGAAATCATTTAAAATCGATTAAATTTCTTAATATATATATTGATTTCTCAAAAATCTTTTAAAATATGCTGAAATATTTTTAAATTTATTTAAAATCTTCTTTAATTACATAAAATATTGAATAATAATTTGTAATATTTCTAAAATTATTACATTATAAATATATTATTATAAGCTTCGCAACATTTTTTATAGAATGGGTTGAAAAAATTTGCAGACGGTCCTGCACAGCTGTACGATATATTTCAGATTTTTTTCTTTATACTCGAAGCTAGGTTAGCCGCGAGGCTTTAGGCGTTAGAAATGCGAAACATTTAGGGTTCGAACCCACGACAAATAAAAATTTTCATAGCATGCGATTATAAATAGTGTAGTGATTATGTAATAAAAAATAATTGTGTACTCGAACACGTGAACAAATATTAAAGTATAAAGTAATAATGAAAAAGATTAAATTTTTCTTCGGCGAAAAATTGGTTAAAAAACTTCTTCGATCTAGAGTGTATTTTAGTTAAAAGTTTACATTTTATAGAACTATTCTACATTTTTCGTATACCCTACCTTTCAATCGAGGTTACATCACCCCGGCCTTTAAATTTTATAGAACTTTGTAACACATTTCGTTGAATAGCTCAATGCAACGTAAAACAAAGACGATGTATATTTTTTTCGTGTATCTTTAAAAAATAATTTTCAACGAAATTATGGGAGGTGCAGTTGAGAGCCATGCGTATGGTTGATTTACCCCAACCAAATTCTATCTGACGCAGCCATCTTATGTTTAGAAATATCTATTAGAATATATGACTGAAGCAGTAATATTGCTTCAATAATTGTGGTATGGGTAAAATACGCAAACCGTATCGCTGTAGCTGAGCGAGCATTACATTATGGCTGGAATAACCAAAATGATGCCTGTATCGTCGAATTATTTATTTTAGTGTACTTACAATTTCTAATAGTTTCATGCTTCACTTTCTCACTCAAATTCATACTAGAAAAAATGCAAAGTATTTAACTTTATTTCAATCATGGCATACTGGAAGAAAACAGCATTCAAAGAGAGCGATTATTGTAAACTAACGCACTCAGAAAAAACTTGTCTTTAACCAAAAGAACTTTTTTCATATGTACACATTCAGATTTGGTTTATTCCGCGAAAAATTGGAATTAATGCACAACATTTTTTCCTGGGTTGGTTTTAAAAAAGCAAAACATTTGGCAAGGTCAACCAAACATTTTGTTGTTCATATAATAACCATATTCTAGAGTGAAGCCAACAAAAAATGTGTTAATTCAACCAAATCGTTTTTTGAGTGCTGTCATGTATTTCATGTCCATGAATTCATACTTCCTAACTTTAAATGTAGAAAAATTTAGTAGTATATTATTAAACTAATTTTTAAGTTCAAACAGTTTAATTAATGTTTGAAAAATAATTCATAATTAATTATTTCGAACTGAAAGGGTTTGAAATTAAAAAATATTATATTGAACGATTTTGATTTTAAAAAGTTGTAAATCAAAGAATTTCAGATGAAGTGAAATTTAAACCAAAGCAGTATATTTTTTACGGTAAAAAAAAAGAGTTTAGCTTGTGTCATTTCTTAACCATAGCGTTTAATGTAAAATATATTCTTTCTCATAGAGAAAGCTTTGTAAGGATGAACATTTTTTAAATTAATTTGTTGGCATATATTGACATAATTCAAACTCAGGAGTACAAAAATGATGTTTTTAAAAAATGTCCTTGTATGTGTTAACATTGCTGTTTTTATGATAATTCTAAAACAAGTTGAGCTAAGGCCATTATATTTGGAGGGATTTTATAGTCCTAAACAATGCCTATTATTGATTAAGTTTTGAGTCGGATCACATAACAATCTTTTTTTATCAGTTTTAAATTTTTCTCAAAAATTATTTTAATGGGCATTTTTTAAATCATGATTATATTCAGAAGAAAAAAAGATACATAAAGTCAAATGAAATATATTTTTTGTAACATAGAAACATAAAATTGATTATATAAATATTATGAAAACGACCAAAAATAATTTTAAAAGTTTGAAATTTTTACGAATTTTATCACAGTATTGACAGTAATGCCAGGTTTCTCAAACAAAACATTTTAAAACACGGGGTGGCTTTTAGTTAATTTTTAATTCGATAAAATGTTCTTAGCCGTTTTCAAACAAAAGCGTTCACTTTTTTTTACTTGTATGTTACATATGTTGTTAAATATTAGGAATATAGTAACATAATATAATTGAATTTCTTTATTTCGACGAGATGAATCAGTTGATGTATTTTTAAATACTTTCACAAAACAAAGTTACGATATGCAAAGATTTATATATTTTTCTAACGACTTTGAGGAAACACATTCTTCATTTTGGGAATCTAGCAATATTGTAAGTAGTAAATTCATGCTATATGGTGATATAAAACGATTTATATATTTAAAAGGCCTGTGTAAGCAAATAAAATTAAGATCCTAATTTTCTTAAATCACCCAATATTTTAAGTATCAAATTTTGTTTCATAAAATGAATCTACCGAATTATTTAAGAATTTTCTATTGTCCATGGACAACACAAAATGAATAATAATAAACAATAATAAACAGTAAATGAATAATAAAAAATCGGAAGCGGAATCTCCTCTTCCATCCCCTCAGACTCCTGCTAGAATCAAAAATCTTCTTTTTATTCCATTCGGAATTCCTTTGCAATCTAAAATCCCTTTTTCCATTTTTTTAGACTGCTAATTTTGCAATAAAAAATCATCTTTTCTATCTATTTATTCCATGAGCATTATTTATAAGTGAAATCGTTAAAAATTAAATAACTAAAAATTTTAAACTTGTGAATTTAAGTCATTTTTTATTTGAAGCGATTGAAATTTTACACTTGGAAATCCTAGAATTTAAAGCTGTTATAAAACAAAAATTGAAAAATTGAAAAATTAAAAAATTTTTTAAATAAAGTAATTAAAAATAATAATCATAAAAAATTAATATAGATTCACTATAGAATGTTGGAAATTCAGCGAATCAGAATTTAATTGATCACTGGAAGAATGTTAATTACTAAGAATTGTGTTATTTAAAGTCAAACCCTAAACTCAAACCCTACAAAATTTAAATTATTTTAAGTAAACCTAAATTGTTTAAAAATGTTTAAAATTTTAATTTATAATTTTCAAAATTGGAGAAACAATTTAATTATTCAGGCATCAATTTCAGATTTGAAGCAAAATAATTTTTTTTTAATGCTAAATCGTTTAATTTTGAATTAATATTCTTTCTTGAAATCTCCGAATCAAATATCTTTCAATTTTAATTATTAATTTTTTTAAATCTTCAACGAAAATTCGAGAAATTTGCAAATATATATTAATAATTTTAGGTTTTTCAATTCAAAGTTGTTGTTTTAAGTTGAGTTTGAAATTTTTAATATTTTAGAATATTTTTTAATAATAATTTGATATACTACAATTTCAGAGAAATGATAAAACAATAATTTAGAATATTTAAATCTAAAATTATTAAATTTAACACTGACTATCTAGACTGACAATTAGAAATTTTTTTATTATATTAGCAGTCAAATTCTCAAAGTCTAAAAAATTGCAAGTCGGATGTAAAAACAAATTTTTTGTTGTTGTAATATCCCATTTATTAAACATGTTTCCAAATCATTAATAAAACTTATGTTCAACAGAAAAAGCATAAAAATACTTAATGCTTATTTTTATGAATAAATAAAATGTTGATTTTTTAGCCTGAAGGTATTTAAAGAACAAAAACTAATCTTTTCTTTTAATGAAAAAAAGAGAAATGTACCCTTAATTAATAAAATTTTTTATTTATTTTTGACTTTCATTTTTTACCCTACCCTTGATGAAAATGTGTTCCGGTGACAAACTTTTGCTTCCATAAACCATCATCGAATTCCAATTGGTTCGAGTTTGATTGAGCCCAGTCGATTTTTAAATTAGGGTGGTTAAAAAATAATGGCCGCATATAAGCAATTCCTAAAAAATTAAGAAATTTCAAACAGAATCTTTTCGAATCTAAGCTTCTAAAGCAAAAAACTTTTGTTTCAAGGTGTCAAAAATAAATTTTTTTAGAATTGCGCATTCAAAATTATAATGTTTTTTCTTATTCCCAATTATGAATCGTGGAATCAGATGAATAAAACTTCTTCATTTCCTTTATTCGTTTCATTCTCGTATTTCCTCACTTGAATTCATTCACCGAATATAAATATTTAAGGTTCAATAATCAAAGACTCAGAATTATGAATAATTGGAAGGAAAACTTCTAGCAACAGAAAATAACGAAGGCTATTATAAAGTTCTCATCCAAGAGTGTTGAAATGAAAACAAGATTTGATAGGAAATGGAAATGAGAATATTATTTGGAACTCTGAACTTTTCTTTTAAATGAGACTCTAATCTTGAGATTCTCGAGAATAGAGCTATCTTGACTTTTGTAATTAGTGAAATCGCATTCATTCCAACTGATTATTTTGACTCTTATATATTTGTTTCTGTTTCCATTGTATTTAAATAAAGTAACTGCGCATCATCATCAACGCAATTGAATTTTTACATGCAATTGGTCTATATTTCTCATTAACTTTTGCGAATAATGTCTAACGAAGTGGCACTCCTTCTCATCATTATATTTGCACTTTAATAGATTTTGAAGTCGTTTGCTCGTGCATATATTTCAAAGAGTGATTGTCGCTTTGTGTGGGGAATTCGGGGTGATTTACATCAGTTGTGGAGCTTCATTAATTCTGAATTATGAATAGGAATATCGATCTTAATGGAATCAAACACAAACAGCCGAT
>NC_046658.1:82780964-82798208 GCF_010883055.1 Belonocnema kinseyi | reverse complement strand
GTGTGTCTGTTGTCTGAAAATAGGGTTTGCAGATGGCCATACATTATTCTCGAATACACGAATCGACTGAATTTGATACCGAAGCATTCAGGCTTGAACACACCTACTAGGGCCTTTACTGTTTCTACTATATGCTCGTGAACATGTGTCAGCATAATGATTGTACACGAGTTTCATTTCTGTCGAATTTCACACTTGTTCTACGTTTCAATTTGAGATGCAGAAGTATATAGTCTGATTTATAGTTTATTAAAAATATTAAATATTAATAATAATTTACATGCGTTTGCAACTAATACATTCCGTTCCTGGCATGAATTTGGTTCCTTTTATTTATTTATTTCTGTTTTTGTTTAAATTGGTTTGTTTTATCATTTAAAGTTTAGAAGTATTTTGGTGTTAAGAAAATGATAATGTTTAATTGATAATGTACGGAATTCTTTGGCATTAATTTAAAAAAGTGTTATTGTACAATAATTAACCCATTGTGGCTCTTTTTTAAGAGAGTATTCATTTTTGAACGACGTATTGAATGAATCAGAATAAAACTGGTAACTCTAGAGTTTTTTGGGGTCGCTGTTTATGAATCTGGAACCAGATTTGTAAATGGCGTATCCAACATGGCAGACGAGTTTTCAACAAAATAATGGATTTTCATTGGGATGGAATCTGGGGGTTTTTGGGGTCTCTGATAATGAATCTAAAGTTAAATTTTCGAACTTTAATATGGCGAATACAAAATGGTGGACACATTTTAAAAACAATCTGCCATATTGGATCCGCCATTTTGAATTTTTCAGATCGGTCTCTGGATTCGTAATCAGCGACGTCAGAAGCCCCCGAGTAAGAAGTTTTATGAAAATCCAACAACTTTTTAAAAATTTGACCGCCATTTTGGGTTCGCCATTTAGAATTTTGGAAATCTGACTTCTGATTCGTGGTCAGTGATCCCGAAAGTATCTTAAGGTGCATATATCCGTAAAATTATTTTGATAGAAAAATGTATGCCGCAAAAGGTTAAATTAAATTGATAATTCGAAACTAATATTTTTCATATAAATATATTTGGCGTCTTGCTTACCTTTTCTTTTCAGTTTTTTTCTTTCTTTTTCAGTTAATAAGTTTTTAATTTTTATATGACTTTAAATACTTGGCATCAAAATAGACCTTCAGGCCTTTTGAATTATAATATTAGTTTCAGTAAAAATACGAAAATTGTTCACATTTATTTATCCTTGAATAATCAGAATTCGCAAAACTCCTCGACTTATCTGAAATCCTTAAATTTCTTAAATATTCAGAATGCCTGAAATTCCTATAATTCTCTTACTTTTCCTATAATTCCCTTAATTCCTATAATTATGTGAATTCCTAGAATTTCTAGAATTCTCTAATTTTCTAGAATTCACTGTACTCTTAGAATTCTCTTAATTCCTATATCTCACTGCATTCCTATAATTTTCCAACTTCCTAGAATTCCCTAAATGCTCTAAAATCAGTGAAATTCTTAGAGTTTCTTAAAATTCTTTCATATGCCGAATTCTCACAATTCCTTCAACATTTGAATTACCTGAACTTCTTAAACATTCCGAATTATTCAAATTCCTAGATTATTATGAATTCTCCGAATTTCATGGGGTCTCTAAATTTCTGAAAATCTCTGAATTCCCTTAATTTCTTGAACTTCCTAAATGCTCTTTAAATCCATAAAATTTCTGAAATTCTCTGAATTTCATAAATACCTTGATTTCCTTGAATTTCCTGAATTTATAATATGTAAAAAATTAAGAAATGCCTAAAATTCTCGAAATTTCTCGAATTCTATCAATATTATGAAGTTCTTTAAACCCTGAATTCCTCTGAATTCCCGAAATATTCTGAAATCTTGGAAATTCATGAATTCCTTTAATTCTTCGGAATTATTTTTATAATTTTAAGGTCACTGCAATACAAAAAATTCCACATATTTAGGAAATTATAAGAGTTTAAGGAATTCATATGTTTTGGGGAATTTCGAGAACTCCAAGGATTTTAAAATGATGCGTACATTCTAAACTATTAATTTCATACTTAAATATATTTAAAATTCAACTATTCAACTGTATAACAATATAATTGCAATTTTTGGCAATTGTGAATGCCAGAAAAGCAGTAAGAACTGAATATTTTGGAGGTATTTTTCCAATTTTCCAATTCCCCTTTTAAATTAATCTGTAAAATAATGTTGCATGAAAAATTAAAAAATGTCTCTCAAATGAGGTACTTCTTAGTTGATTAAACTGCACAAATGAAAATTGAAATCATAAGTTGTTTTTATATTAGTATACTGCTAATTTGAAATACAATAATAATTACAACTTGCCCATATTTCCTAGCAGCCAATAATATAATATACATATTTAACCTAATAATTTTCTTTGTTTCAGGTAAGTTTCAGTTACCTCAGCAATGAATAACTGTCTTCTCTGGGGTAAGAGAGTACAAACACTTTTTATTTTAGTTCTGAATTTTTTAGTTTTCACGTTGACCAAAACTTTAGAAACTTCTCACCAGGGAAATTATAATTCCTACTATAATTTTAAAGATACTTCATTCATTTTCGGTCTTTATGCTCTACTCGGGATCACTCTTCGTTCCCTTTATTACTCCGGTATTTTAAATTCTGCAATTTATGAAACAAATGCTTTAAGTTTCACAATTTGTTTAGCATTATGAGCATTTTCTTGGCTATTATATAGTATTCTTTTATCGTCGGAATGTTTTTCCTTTCTAGTTTTTTTCTACCTCTTTTATCTGTTTACCCTTTTTACTTTGCGCTACGTATACTTTCCTTCCACCCCTATTTTGTAATTTGTCTTTCTCTCTCTTTCTCTCTCTCTCTTACTTTCTTTCTCATTTTATCTCTGGACTCCCCCGACGTCTCTAGCCCCTTTCTCTCGTCTCACAGCACAGCAATGCTTTGCATAATTTCTATTGCTGCAGGTAGAGCCAACGTATGTATATAGAAGGTCTATCTATGACATGTGGGCATTGTGCATGGATATAGCATTCTCTCGATTTTCATCGTCCGCTTTTCCTCGGATATACGCGCATTATCCAATGTATCAGTTCAGAAATAATCCAGATTTAACTTTCATATAGGAACTTCTAACTCATCTAATAATATGATAACCATCTATATTTGTTTCAACTGAATGTTCAATAGCTCAACGAAATACAAGCAATAAATTTAATTAATTCACGTAAAATATACGCAAAGTGACTCAGAAGTCATTTTTATTTTTTCAAACTAAAGAAGTAAAGTGACTGTAAGTTCACTACCGTCAGCAATTATCTACACGGTTAGAGTGATATCAAAACTAAAAACGTTCAAGCCTCAAATTTCAAGTTTCAGGCTGCGATTTCCACTAACGGCCACAAGAGTCGTGAACGCAGAGAATTTCTCAGATTTTGTATTTTGAATTCGTTTAGTACTGCGATTCCGGAAAATTGTGAAAAAACGAAAAATTCCAGGACCTAATCTTTGAATCTTATTCTTGATGTAAGCTGATAGACCTTTAAATATCTTCACTTGGAAATTTTAAATTATATTAGTTGATGTTGTTTTATGTTGACCAGGTAAGAATTAATCTAGAAAACTTTGTTATCTGTTAGTATGAAGGTCAACAATTTTTGTATTCATTAGGAATTAAGAATTTCCAAACGTTTCGCCCTTCGACAAAGGGCCTCTTCAATTATATAAAATAACAAACATATTTTGTCCTTATAGGTAAGTCCTCATAATCTTTGGGATTAAAAGTGCAAGTCATTGTATTAAAGCTTTGAAAGTGTTACGAGAATGATATAAATAACTTTTTTGTAAATTGTTGGTCAGAAGAAAACTCTTAAAAAAAGACATCTTAGATGGCAAAAACCATAAACTGAAATTGATTCCTAATGATGTATCAGGTGTTAAAATAAAAGATTAATTGGCCATAAAATCCTTCTTCATCCTTGCTCCGGGTGGCTTAAGGATGATGTGATGGAGGTAATCATGATTTTACTTGATTAAATTATATTTTTATTATTGACAACGATTTTTTATTGATGAAAAGGATTCTAAAGCTTAGAATTGATTTATGATTGCTTTTGGTACATTTTGTTTTTGGGTATTATTTTTTAAATGTTCCAACTAAAAAATAAAATTTTTCTGATTGGACTAAAACTTTTGAAAAATGTAGTCCTATTTCAATGTCTTTTTTAGAAAAAATATGTGTCACTTTCATTTTCATTAAAAGAGTTAAAGACAGTCAAAACTGGTAGTATATGGGCATAAAGTACTAAATTTCACCCCGTCTTGCTAAGTAAATATTTTTCCTAGTGGTAGAAATTTGTCTAGTAAACTATTATCTAGTAGGACTACACTTTACCAATGCCTCAGTTCAATCAACGGATTTTTTTTTAGAAAGAGACGGGAAAAATGTACAGAAATTTTCTTATTGCTCTATAGCTTTGAGAGAATAATTATGGGTGTTTTAGAAACCTTTCCAACAATGAAAAAATTGGTACCAATCAGAAAAGTATAATTTAATCAAGGACAATAAAATTTTATACACTTTACATCGTATACTGATTTTTTATGGAATGGAAGCTTCTAATGTGTCCCCTAAGGTTTTACATTTTTCTTACACCTTCTCTATTCCTTTACACACCCTCCACACACTTACTTGGTGGTGGAAGGGGGACCTACAGTTTAAGGTGGGTTCCGAACCACCAAGAGCAACAGACTTAAGTACTTAGAGAAAACCTTTTTCTCTAGAGGTACGGGTCCCACGACTCTCCGGAGATGAACAACTCCCTTGCTAGGCTAGCGTTCACCGCACGGGCCACCGAGACTCATCAAACCCGCAAGCCGAAGGAGTGGGTCCAAATCCTACGCTTTAGCCCCCACGACCATCGTCCCACTTTACTGATTTTTTATAGCTGTATTATTCTAGGAGGACAATTATAATAATAATCAATAACGCAACATCACAAATAAATAAAAGTAGGAGTTTCAACAAACCAGAATAGTACATTTTTACATGCTTTGGGTTGATGAATCTGAATTCAAAGTCAGAATTCTTAATTTAGTTTTTGAAGTTAGGAAGAAAACAAGAACCAGCTTCGAAATTCCGGCTTCGGATAAGGATTTATCGACCCAAAATACGTAAGAAGAGACCAGTTTGGTCCATCGAAACTTTTTTTTGTTGGGCAGTGTATTTTTTTTCAAAAGTAGAATGCATTACATAAATTTTTGGTGAATTCTTTTAGCTTAATAGTTATCCTAGAATTTTACAGGATTATTAAAGATTTTAGGATATTTGAAGGCATATTTCAAAGAATTTCAAGAGATTTAAAAAAAATAGGGATTTGAACAAATCTTTTAGGATTTTGAAAGATTTTAACATCCAGTTTAGGGGCTATGTCTTAAGAGTTTTCCAAAATGAATTGAATAAAATTCCAAGAAATTCCTATAGATTCTCAATATTTAAAAATATTTCAAAACATTTCAGAAGATTTAGAAGGATTTTATTGAATGCTCAAGGATTTAAAAGATTGTTAGCGATTTTAACGGGGTTTTAGAGAAACTTGGCAGATGAGTTGCGTTTAATTTATAATGAAAGGATTTTAACTTATTTCTACTTATCTTGATGGATTTTTATGATTTCCAAATATTTCAATAGATTTTAAGAGATTTTCACCAACTTCTAGAGAACTTTAGGGGGAAAACATATCAAGCGATTTCTATGTATTTTAACGAATTTAAGGGATATGGATTTAAGGGATATGGATTTAAGGTATTTGTTAGCACATTTTAGTAATTCAAAGATTTTTGGAGATTTTTTTACAAATTTCGAAGCTTCAAAGGAATTTAAAAAGGTTTCAGAGATTTCAGTAGTTTTCTGTATAATTATTGGATATAATGAATTTCTTACAATCGCGAAAAAATCATAGGATATCGAGTAGGAAATTCATTATAGGAATTCCATTATAGGCCTGTATTGGTTTTCTTACAATTTTTTTATTTAGGTTTGTTCTTTTAGAGTTTTTAAAAGACTAATCACTGGCACAATAGTTGCGCCTCTTTAAATACAGAAAAAATCGTTTATCGGGTTGAAAGCGAAGTAAAAATTATATTATGCCTCATAATATATGTTGAGAAATTAAAATACGAGAGAAAGCGTTGAAAATTTCCAATGAAAGGCATATGGCTTTTCAACCCTTACAAAGAGTGGCTTTCCACTTTGACGGTTTCTATTCTTTGTCTGAAAAAATTGACACTTTCGTTTTCATCAAATTATTTAATATTGGGTGTTGAAAATTCAACTATTTGGTAAAAAGTTCAACTATTTTGTTAAAATTATCTTTTTGAATCGAATATTTAACTATTTTCTTGAAAATTCTTCCTTTTGGATTTAAAATAATTCTTTTATGATAGAAAAGTCATTTTTCTTAGTTGCAAGTTCAGCCCTCTTGGCTGGAAATGAACTTATTTGTCAAAAATTTAACTGCTCGAGTTAAAAATTCACATTTTTTCTATTAAATTTTTCGTTTTCGCTTAAAAATTCAACTATTTGATTAAAAATGCATTTACTAATTTTTTTCCGATAATATTGTTCTATAATTTATAGACATGGATAAGAATTGTATTTTTTGGTTAGAGAAGTGTTACTTGTTACAAAAACCTTTGTGACCTTCTCCTACATGACATTACCCCGCTTTTGACACCTATCTCTAAATTTAAAGATTTTTTGTATCATACATAAAAAATATATGAAAATCCAAGGAAAGAGGAAGATAAACACTTATCAAGCTTAAAAAAATGTTAGTTCCCCTCGGTCTTCTTCAAGTGCTCGATAAGCAGTCTCTGGTGTCAAGTTCTTAGGGGTTTAAGGACGTTGACTCTTTAAAGTTCCTATAAGGAACAGCTGGTGTCTGAACAGTGACAATTCTTAAACTCCTAGAGATGGGATCAGATTGTAGAAATGTCAAGTCAAAGGATTTAACTCACAAGGAGAGCCTTAACACTTCGGAATTTGGTTTGGATTCATACTCCTTCTAGTAACAGTTCATTACAAGACTTGTAATATATTATAGTGATAAGATGCACTTTTCAGCCATTCTCGAGAAAATAGCATATGAAAAATCCATGTTAGTGTTATATGATGAGAGAATCTTTCAACTCCCAGTTGAATCAGGCGGCAGGAGTCCGAATTTGTGACTGGAGAGTCTGAGTTCAATTCCTTCTACCGGCTATTCTTGCCAATTTTCTTTTTAGCAAAAATGGTTTTATTACACATTTCAACTAAATAGTTGAATTTCGAAGTAGAATAGATAAGTTTTCCACCGAACATATAGAATAGTTACATTTGCAGTTAAAAAAAAACTACCTTAAGAAATGAATTATACACCATTTGAGTTCAATGAAAATAGACGAATTGTTCACAAATTAGTTGAACCCTCAACCAAAGAGATTAATCAAACAAACAAGATTAATTTTTTACCCAAATGGTCAAACTGTTAATAAAATACAGTGAAACTCTTCTATAGCGCTGAGTTTTTGGTTGACGGTGGGTGGGAACTAATTGTTCAAGCCTGAGTGCTTGCGTGAGTGACAACCGCAGACCCCGCGCAGCCCCTCTTATATCTACCTGCAGCGCGGCGTCAATTCTCGGAAGGGCTATAGAAGGGAGGGCGATTGCAGGGTTTCACTGGATTTTCTACGAAATAATTGCATTTTCAGCCATAAAAAATCAATTTTCTACTAAAAATGGAATCGTTAAATTTTCAGTTCAGAATAATAATTAAAAAGAAGTAATTCTTAACCAGTAGAATTCAACTCAATAAGAGGGATTTTTAACAATTATTTGAATTGTCAACCACAGAAAAGGAATTTTCAAAAAGTTGTAAAGTTTCTATATAAGTATTTGAATTTTTAACCGAAAAGTTTAATTTTCAACAAAATTGCAACGAGTGTGAAGTTTGCTATCTGTATGAAGCGAGGGTTGCATTCACACGAGTTGCGATCGTTCTGTTACATTTTTAGTAATGCATATTATTTTTTATAGCAAATCTATTGCAAATTTAAATTCAGGTACCTGTAGACCCTACCTTTCTACCTACCTATATGTGTACCCTAGAGTTGAAATAAAATATTTTAATCCTAGGAATGCAAGCACCGCCTTTAGTGCTTGCATTACAAGATGTATGAGATATATAAGATAGCTTTTATGTGAACATAAGAAAATTTCAAATGTTAATAAAAAACAGTTGAATCGACCAAAAAAGACGAATTTCCAAGAAAATAGTATAAATAGTAAAATAGCAGTATTTTGGTGCTTGAATTTTAAAGTAAGATCCTAAATTTTCAACTAAATAAAGAAATTTTAAAGTAAAAGAGGCAGACTTTTAACCAAGAATTAAATTGTACAATTTTCAGTTAAAACTTAATTTTCAATCAAGGAGATGAGTCTTCAAGCACAAAAATTAATTTTCTATCAAAGTAGTATAATTTTCAACAAAAAATATAAATTTAAAAAATTTAACTTTTAACCAAACTTTTTATTTTTCTCCTAAATTATTGAATTTTCAAGAAAAAAGAGGAATTTGCTACAAAACAGCTGAACTTGCAATAAATATGTAATGTACGACCAAATGGTGGAATGTAAAAGAAATTTCTTTTTTTTAACATAATAGTTCAATGCTGAATACGGTAGTTGATTTTTAAACAGAAGAAGGTAAATTCTCGACAAAACATATGAAAGTTAATTTTTCTAACCTAGCAGCTGCATTTATAACCAAAAAGGATGGATTTTTCAATTAAGAAGTTGTTTCCTATCCAGCAACATGAATATTCAACAAAATACATAAATTTTAACCTAAGCACTTACATTTTTAGTTGAAAAATATGCATTTTCAGTCAAATTAGTTAAATTTCGAACTAATAGGGGTATAAGTGTTAAACTAAAAATAGAATAGTTAAATCAGTCAAAAAGATTAATTTTTTAACAGAAATAATGTGAATTTTGAACTAAATAGTAATATTTTACACAAAAGAGATAAATCAAGAACAGAAATTAATTTTTAATAAGCTATTTCAACCGTTGCTCAAAAAGTTAAATTTTCAGCTAAAAAGTATGGATTTTTAAGTATATAATTGCATTTTAAACTAAAAAAAGATTAAATTTTGTACTAAAAAAAAAGACTTTTTGAAAAAATAGTTGTATTTTTAATACTATAGTTAAATTTGTATCCAAATAATCGAATTTGCATCAAAAGAGATCAATCATGAACAAAAAATATAATGGTAGGCTTTTCAACGAGAAAAAATGAACTTTCAACTGAAAATAGCCGGATTCTTTTACTGAGTTCTATTGATTCAGTCCCAATTTAAGTGAAAAAACGAGAAAGACGGGAAGTTTTTTGAAAGCACCGAAATGTCACAAGTTGTCACCAGAGGGTGAAAAAATAAAAAAAAATCATAGTTGCACTCAATAAACCTTAAAAAACTACACATCTTTTTATTGAGGTTCCAGAAAAATACTCTTAAGTCTAAAGCTTTCTCTCTCTTTCAAAAGAAAAAAGAAGGTTTCAAGCTCCGAGGAGCGCGATAACTGCTTGGCGGATATGAGATTGCAAACGACAATTTGTAAGGATCTAAATCGAAGCGGAAAGAAGAAAAGCGTGATAGCGAAGAAAAAAAGAAAAAGAAAAAGAGATGAGAATGAATTGAAGGAGAGAGAAAGAAAATGTATAGGACTCTCACTTGAGGCCGGAGACACCTTTTTTGGTACGACCCTCACGTCTCGGCATTATTTCGAACTCGAATCGTTGGAAAATTGTCCCTCAAAAAGTGGAAGACGTATTTCACCTCATCAACAAGATGGTGGATCTTTTAGTTATATCCAAATACCAAAAATTTGCTAAAGAATTGAACTATTTATTAGAAAAGTCAACTTTTTCTTCGTTAAAAATTTATATATTCGGCTAAAAAATTCAACTGTTTTATCGGAAATTCGTTCCTTTTTCCGTTCATATTTTGCCGTTCGTTCATATCTTCGAAATTTAACTTTTTTGTGGAAAATTTGTCTTTTTTAGTTGAATATTTACCAACTCGACAAAAAATTTAAATATTTAGTAAAAAATTCAATTGTTTCGTAAAAAAATGGTCTTTTCCTACGAAAATTCAACTTTTCGACAAAAAATTCACCTATTTGGTAAAAATTAAATTTGCTCGTGGAAAATTCAGCTTTATAAATTGAAAATTATTTTTTTATCAATAAAAATTTAACTATTTTATTTATCGTTAAAATGTAGACTATAGATTCAACTATTTGTTTGAGAATTCGTATTTTTTGGTAGACAAGTACAATTTGTGGTTAGTACTCCAACTTTTTGTTTAAAAATAAACTGTTTTGTTGAAAATTCATATTTCGTACATAAAAATGTAAATTTTTTGTAGAAAATTCGTCTTTTTTTCTTAAAAAAATAAGACAATTTAACAATTTTGAACTATTTTATTTTTTGTTGAAAATTAGACTAAGAATTCAACTTTTAGGTCAAAGTTCGTATTCTTTAGTAGAAAATTAAAGTTTGTGGTTTATAATTCAACTATTTGGTTTAAGATTATGCATTTTGTTGAAAATATGTCACTTTAGTAAAAAATCAAGTTTATGTTTTTTTTTTAAATAGAACTTTTTTGTTAATAATAAATCCGATTAAGTTACGGACTAAAGTGCTTTGTAGAGAATTCGTATTTTTCATTTAAACTTAATAGTTTTTTATTTAAAATTAATCTCTTTTTTTTCTCGAAACATCAACTACTACATTTTTTTTTGGAAATTCATCTTCTTAGGTCCGAAATTATTGAGAATTATTTTATTTAAATTGAAATTTAACTACTCCATGTTTGGTTAAAGACTGATCTTTTACTTAAAAAGTTGTTTTTGAATTAAATGTCTACTGTTCTAAGTCTTGTTACTAATTAATGTTTTTAATTTAGAAACTTAACTTTTTCACTCAAAATTAATTATTTCATCAAAAGATTGGTTAAAAATTTATTTATGACTGAGAATTCGTCGTTTATAGGTTGAAAATCAATCTCCTTGGTTGAAAGTTAATTCTTTTTTGGTAAAAGTTCAAGTACTTGATTACAAATTTCGAGGAAACTTGAAAAAGTTAATTTTTATATACAAAGTTGTATTGTCATTAAAAAATCATCCATTAAAAAAATAGCAAATTTTGGAAAACAGAAATTCTTAACTGCTTATTTGAATTGTTAACAATATAACAATATACAAGAATGTTTATCCATGTAGTTGAATTTTCAACTAAAAACGGTCAATTTTTGTTCAAATATATAATAGGTCAATTTTCGGTAAAAAATAATTTTTAACAAACAAAGACAAATTTCCAAGAAATATTTTAATCTTCAACGATTCAGTAGAATTTTCAACTAAAAGAGATGGAGTCTAAAGTATAAATATAATAGCAGACTTTTTATTAACATTTTTAAATATTAATAAAAATAATTAAGTTTTTTTATTGCATACTATTAATTCAATTCGCATTTAAACGTAAAAATGATAAAAAGGGGAAACTTTTTCAAACCAGGGGAAAAAGAGGAATTCTTTTAAAAAATGGGGAAAGAGGGAAAGAGGGAAAAGAGTGTAAAAGTTGCTGGAAATAAGCCTGTATAATTGAAAGCTAACAAGAAGTAAATGAAAAATAGCTGAAGGAAATCGTAACTTTACCAACTTGAACATTCTAAACTACACTTACTAGAAATCGAAAGATTTTCCGAATCTTTGAATAGATGCAAAGAATTATACGTTTTCTGTCTGAGATGCCAATACGGAAATGAAAATTTCGAATGCGGGAAGGGAATGGAGCATTTGACCGTTTCCTTACGACGCGTTATAAATTGCACTCGTGTAACGCATATTTCTCCCCCCTTTTCTAGAATTCGAGCAATACATTTCATTTCAGACGAGGGAGAGCTACGTTTCAGCTACATGCCCTGTGCAGTCAAAGGAAGAAATAAATAAATCATCCTCGCTCGTAAAAGTTCAAGCTGCAGGAAGTGTTACACATTCTTTACCGAAAAGAAATTGGGATTCAGCTTGACCAGTTATTTAATACTTTCAGAGCACGCTTAGCATACCAAATGGTGGCCATGAACAGGCACGGCTGTACGAGGTTTATCCGGAAAGTCTCTTATCTTGTCATCTAACTTAAAACCTATTTCTTCCATTGTCAAAAACATGTATTTGCTATTAAAAGAGGGCATTTATGAGGCTCCTCACAAAGTGGCATTAAACTGCGAATCTTTATTTGAATAGTCTATGCAGTTGCGTAAACGTTGAACCATGTACGCATCTCATTTCAGGATGACGGAGCGCATCGAACAAAAAGTTAAAAATAAATTTTGTCGAAAACTTTGTCATCATCTGTTTGGAAACCATCGCTATGATTAGGAAAGTGTATGATGATAAGTCTATGATACTCAAATTGAAGAGTGGGATGGACGATTTATAAATGGTCTTACTTCAGTGGAAATTGACTTTGGGGAAAAGCCACGTGGCCCAAAAATTCGTTCCACGGCTGCTGAACATAATTCGCAGCCTATTCAGCAATTTTTGGTGAAACACGCTCTCACAAATTAAAGTGTCATCTAAAATTAAAATGATTTTAAGACTTTGAGTAAACTACACAGAACGCTTCGAAGCCGTTGTTAGCTATTCCGTAAGGTGGATATTTTGATTTGGATTAAAAACAATATTTATGAGTTTCTAAAGTGAAAAAAGTACGCCATGACTGCACGAACTCCCAGACAGTCTGGGAGAATCTGTCTTCGTAGGTGAGAATGCGCAATAAAGATGATTGCGACACTAGATCAAAGAAAGTACATGTTTTCTATGATTTCGTTTGATTTATTTTTGAGAATTATTCAAGCTTTCTTTGTTATTCCATTTATGCTAATTTGTTAGTCGTTAATACTATATGTTCAGCCATGAGTCCTTCCATTCAGTTCTAATCGAAGGGGAATTAAAGCCGAAGAGTAATCGTTTAGAAAATAGAGTTTTATTTGAAGCATGATAAGCCAGAATAGAAATCACCCTTCCGTAATCACTCTTTTTTGGCAGTCTATTCCCATCGAGAAAGACGGGGTTTTCCGGTTTTAAGTAGAAAGGTCCCTGAAATTAATGGAGGGTAGCTTATAGTCGAAAGCCGCTCCATTTCTCCTTTCTCAGGCAATGGCAACGATTCCTCGCAACCAAAACTGTCGTACCTCTTTTCTTTAGAAATATATTTTTGTAGCTCTTAAATTCGACGTTGTATAGTGCGGAAAATTTATCGGATCATGACAAGGAATTTATCGGGTTTTGGGTTTTCGTGCTACGCTGCGAGGCGGATGTACTTTTTACGAGAAATTAAATCGCCACCGAAGCGCGCGCTACATGGTCGAGAGCACATCGATAAAACGAATCATTTTAACCAAGTACCTAGCCACAACTCGAAAATCACGCAGCTCGTTTTTCAGCGATATCACAGTGTAGTTAGGCAGATTTACGTAGACACTACTTCAGCCTAAAACTGGCAGCGTTGTTGCATAACCGTCCCTGCCCACTTTTGAATAATTAAAAGCCACGGCTTTGAGCTGCCCACAGTGTTGTCGCTGGATAAGTTTACAAAGTTTAGTGTCAGTACCGTCAGCTCACTGGAAATGGGCTCTTTTCACCACCCTTCAACAGATTATAAACTAAGGAAACATGGCTTATGCCACTGTTAAGTGTTGCTGATTTTGCAACTAGAATCGCTGAGAAAAATTGATGTTCAAAAATACCGTAAAACGGAGTAACTTCGAACATGTGGGGTAAATTCGAATGTCCGTAAATTATTTAAATTGACAGTATAAATTATTCAAAACCGTTTCGAAAATTTGTAACGAGTTCAAGCCCTAACTCGTTCTAGATTCCTGTTAAAACTATCCACCTAAAGTAATTAAAATCATTAATTGAGAAATGTCTGAACTCATCTCATATGTGCGAAGTACCATATTTGGCAGCATATGGTTAATGTATAAGAGAGTCTTATAAAACATATAGATATTAACGCAGAACATCTGATATCCTTTCAAGATATTCGGTGTACATTTTTATGTTAAAATGAAACTTTTAAGATGTAAGCGGCGGAGCCTTTTTTCTCTTGGTGGTGGCAGGAGAATAAACTTATAATATTGAATGACACACTTTCTATATTGTATAATAATATTATACTGAATACAAATTGTATAATACAAAGTGAATAATAAATAGTAATAAATAAAGGTATAAAATTCATATTGCCAAAGATTTCACAAAGATTTCAATAATTGCAATGATTTCTTGAAAATTTCACTGTTTTTAAATATTTCGCAAAGATTTCAGATAGGCTTAAATTTTTACAAAGGCTTCAATTATTTTCAAAAGATTTCGGATAGGCTTAAAGCTTTTACAAAGACTTCAATTTTTTCGCAAAGATTTCGGATAGGATTGAAGTTTTTGCAAAGACTTCAATTATTTCGCGAAGATTTCAATGATTCAAGAAATATGACCAAATATTTCAAAAATATTTTTAATATTTCACAGATTTCTAAGGATTTCGCAAAACATTTGACAAAGACATCAAAACAATTTCAATGTTTTCTTAAAGATTTCATAGTTTCAAATATTTCGCAAAGGTTTTTGATGGACTTAAAAATTTGTATAGACTTCCATGATTTCACAAAGATTTTAATCATTGTCTCAAAGATTTCACAGTTTTCAAATATTTCGCAAAGATTTCGAATAGTTTGTAAAGACTTTACGATGACTTTAATTCTTTCCCAAAGATTTTACAAAGATTTCAATAATTTCACAAATATCATCAAATATTTTTAATATTTCGCAGATTTTTAAAGATTTCAGAAAATGTTTACAAAGATTTCACAAACACTTCAATGATTTCTCAAATATTTAGCAGATTTTGCAAAGATTTAAAATATTTCGCTGATATTTCGGATGGATTTGAAAGGTGTCACAAAGATTTCAATTTTTTTTTAAATTTACGATAAATTACAAAGATTGCACCAAGGTTTCAATAATTTTGTAAACGATTTCAATAATGTCACGTATATTACCAAATATTAAAAAAATATTTCAAACCTATTTCTAAAATTTTAAATATTTCTCCGTAAAAGTTTCCAAGTATTTCAAAAAGATTTTTAAAATTTCTTAAAGATATAAAAGGTTTCAAATATTTCTTACAGATTTGGTATAGACTTAAAAGATATTACAAAGACATACATGATTTCTCAAAGATATTACAAAGAGTTCAATAATTTCACAAATATTACAATATATTTCCTAAATTTGAGATAGATTAAAAAATTTCATAACGGCATAAATTATTTTCTAAAGATTTCAATAATTTCAAGAAAGTTTAAAAAACATATCGAAGAGTTTCAAAGCTTTCAGAAGGATTTTGCTATGATTTCTAATGATTTCTCAAAGATTGTAATTATTTCGCAAATATATCACAAAATTTGTAAAGGATTCGCAAAAATTTAAGATAGATTTAGAAGATTTTATAAATAGTTCAATGATTTTTTAAAGATTTCAATAGTTTACAAAATCTTATTAAATATCTATAAAATATCTAAACATTTCAGTAAAGATTTTGGATTTACAAAGGTTTCCCAAATATTTCAAATATTTGACAAAGATTTCAATAACTTCCCAAAGATTTCGATGATTTTACAAAGATTTCAAATATCTGGCAAAGATTTGGGATAGATTAAGAAGATTCCCACAAAGATATCAATTATTTCAAAAAGTGTTCAAGCAGATTTTTGCAAAAATACAAACGATCTGATTAATTTGATCATTCTATTTTAAAATATATATAAAGATTTTTTGTTCAATTACACAGGCACATACAAAAAATAAGTGTGCGTGGTCAAAAGAGCGACGTATATATAGTATTGTTGTATTGGTTCTGCATAGTGAAAATAAACATCGATTAAAATTTTCTGCTCACTAGTTTTTTTTTATTCGCTCTTTTATTTGGCTCCTCGCATTTATATTTGTTGTGGGCATGTCTTATTGCTGGAGTAACATTTCTTGCTCTAAATAACAATTTGCATAAATGTTACGAACAATGTCTATAAAAAATGTCTCAAACTGTCTTTTTTATATGAATTATCTTCCACTACAGTCCAGAATAATTGCTCAAAAAGTATTAAATATTATTGTTATAAGTAATATCTTGGGTGTACTTTAATTATTAAGTTCCTAAAATTTAATAAAGACAAATGTTTTCGGCAAGAATATTTTTTCATAAATCATTTATTTACTGATTTGATTATTTATTTAATAATTGTCATAATATTTATACATACTTAGGCTAGTCTTGTAGAAAGAAATGGTATTTTCTATATGAAAATAATAAGCATAGAGTTGTTGTATACCAAATAATTTATAACAAACAGATATAATTTCTAATCAATATAGTTGGTTTAATGTTACAATTAAGTTTATATACGAGTTCTCAAATGTTCCTGCTATAGGCAATAATTTTCACTCAAAGTAGGAACACGTATATTTAGCAAGAGCAGTAAAATTTTTTTTAATTCAGAACGAAAGTTGACTACGAGTTGAAATTAGCTGAATGAACTATACATAGGGAAAACCATCCTACAGTAGGTAGAAAAAAATTCAACAGCATTCAACTGTGTCAGTTTTAAAAAATAATGAAAATTGTTTTTTTTTTTCAATAAACCGTATATATTTAATTAAGTATTCTTTAAAAAAAATCACAAACGCTTATATTATAGATACCTTACATATTTTACATATTTTACATAATTTTTGAATTTCTAATGTATAAACATGCGACAAAAATGTTTTGTGAAGGTAAAAAGTATAAATAATGAAAGAACGAAACTTTGTCAGGTTAAAAATGGATTTTATGCTCTCACACGTTAATTAATCATTAAATTTCAATGAAGCTTCATCAGAAAATATTGTATCTTTGCTGAAAAAGTATACTGATAAAAATAAAGAACATTTTTTGCCAGCTTTCAAGTTATTTAGGATTACTTTATTATTATTATTATTACACCATTAAGCCATTTCCCTTTCGGGGTAGGCGTGACTCACTCGGCAGGGGAAAGGAGTAGTGTGTGGATGGAATAGAGATTTT
>NC_046658.1:82776497-82780864 GCF_010883055.1 Belonocnema kinseyi | reverse complement strand
CAAAGTCGTTTTGTATTTTTATCTCTTCTTCTGCTCTAATTGTATCTTTACTTTCTTTAACTAATCGTTTAAGTATCCTGTTTTCGCGTCTATAATCATTTTACTGTAAATTATTATCTTCTGTATGATGTTTTCCCCTACATATGCAAAGTAATAATTTAAATAGTTTAAGAAATAAGTTCAGTGCCTAAATAATTAGAAGAAATTCGTTTAAAAATTGTTTTTTGATCAATAGTTATTCAGATTGTTTTTCTTACTTATTTCTGTTGCATGGGAAACTTACAAGTATTATTTAATTTTAAATGATCAGGAATTTATTGGAGTTTTTGAATGATTTAGTACAAATCCGCAGTAATAAAATATAGTACTAATTATTATGATTCAATGAGGATTGCAGTTTTTTTCCATATTGGAAGCAAACAACAAAAAGTATAATTGTTAAAAAAAAATTTTATAATAAAATTTTGCTTTAAAGTATAGTTAGATACATTTCGGTTAAAGAGTGTGAAAAAGATTAACAATTATAATTTAAATAATTTTAAGCTGACTGTCTCTTAAAATGAAGCACATATTTTTCAGTTTAAAAAATGTTGGATAAAACGCTAAATTTGATTATATTTTCCTATGAACTAACTTTAGATTTGATTGCTCGACTTTTTGGAAATGCTAACAGCATGATAAAAGGAGAAAGGATTTTATTTTAAAAATGTCAATTTCCTTTTTGCAAGGAAATCGACTAATTATTCCCTGACCGCATTATCTGTTAAATATCCAATGACAAGTTTAAAAGTGCGGCTTTTCCTGCAATCAAAGTGACATATTGTCGATGGTATCAATACCCAGGAAATCGCCGAATGACGCTCGACAAGCAACGAGTTTATTCTCCCTTGGAAATAAAGACTTTAATTATAAAATTGTAATTGCATACAAAATATATATTAAACCATTAGCAGGAATTATAAAAAGTCACTTGAAACCTATTCGTTTTTTATTGCTTCAACCAAGCTAAATTTTTGGCTTTAAGGATCGAAATATACTCTAATCCGTTGGCTCTGTAACGCTGGCTTTTTAAGATACCCGGATTATCAATTCCACGGGTGCTCGGATTTTTTACGAGCATGATTCTCCACAAAAAGTAGTAAAATATATTAATTGAAATGGCTTTTAAAATGATTCAAATTTGCTATTCACGATTCTAAACCTATATCGCACATTTTAATACTTAATATGATTTTCCTTTTCAAACATAAAACAATAAAATTTCGTGGAAAAATCCATTTATTACAAAACGAAACAATAATTTCCATTCATCTGAATAACATATTACGTGATTTAAAATGCAAAACCCATGTAAATATGTAGTAATGTTGTAACATGTTTTGGCCAGTATTGATATCGATGGGGAGTTTGAAATTCATTTATGTGCTAAATGCAGATTTACGAGGAGACATAAGCTTGAACAATGTCCACAAGTGTGAACAGTTAATTCTTCACTTTTAGATCAAACTTTCACTACTCTACAAATTACATAAATAATAATAATATAAATATTAATTCATGTTTGTTTAAAAACAAATAATTATAATAAAAAAAGAAACCAGTGTAAAAAGATTTAATAAATAGAGATTTGTAATCAGTCATGATGTAATTCCCGATAATAAATGATAGGTCACTTTTCCCACGTCTAGAAGTAGATAAATTACTTAGAGAGTATTAAGTATAGGCGCTCACTTTTTCATCTGTAAAAAACGACTTTTTAAATTAATGAATTGCTTTAAGTATAGATTTAAAAAAATTTTTCTATAATATACTCGAGAAACGTAAACAAAGTTTATAATAGATGATTACCCAGTAAAAAGTTCTACAGTGAAAATAACACTTGAAACTTAAAATAGAAAATAAAAATGGTATTTGAATATACATGAAATATGACATAAATTGATAATTAATATTTGTTGTGTCGAAAAAACCTTTTAGAAATTAATAATCATAATTTATTATATTTTTCAACTCCTAAAAGAAATGCTGGAAAAAGCTTGCCTTTAATAATAAGCTTTGAATAATTTGAATTAGTCTGTGTCTAAAAAAGAATATTTTTTTATGAAAGGTCTTGTATTGTGCCCGGGAAAACCAAAAAATAAAAATAATTATTTGTATGCAATAAGTGAAAAGTTATTTATTTGAGAGTGAAATAGTTCAGTTTATCATTTTCGAGAGTAAAATTTCTTTTTAACATATTCTAAAATTAGTTTTTGTTTTAACTTCCTTTTTTCCCTGTGAATCGTGTAAAGTTATTATTTTCTTGAATGAATGACACAATTAACGAATGTTAAATGTAGTACATTTGTGTAAGAATGTTTAGTAATTATTTAGGCAATTTTTGTAGTTTAAACTATTTTTTGTCCTGTAAATATCGACAAGTTACTATTTTCTTGAATTTATGATGTAGTTAATGAATGTTAAGAGTGATTTTTGTTGCAAAAGTTAGTTTGAAATTATTCAAACATTTAATAATGCTTAACTTGTGTCTTTTCTTAGAAAAGGTGGAGAAAATTTTAGTTTTCTATACAGCTCCTATATTATGTCGCTAATTCTCGAATATTCTCCTATATGAGAAGTTATACCCTACTTGTTTGAACAATATCGTTTTTTTTCCATTTTTTCAGTTACGTTATGAATAGTTATTTTTCAGATTATTTTGAAGGAGATAAGAAAATATTGAGTAATAAGTATCATAGTACAAGATGTTTGAAAAAGCTAGAATTTCCCCATCTTTTCTTTGATAAGGAGGAAGTAATATTAATTGTTGATATAATTGAAAATTGTTTTTTACAAAAAACATCACTGCTAATATTTATACACAGCGCAATTAATTGAACAAAATAATAATTTTTTAGGATTTACAGGGAGAAAATGGTTATATCAAGTGAAAATTGTTTATAACTACCGAATATCTTACACAAAAAAACAATACTCTTAGAATTTCATAATTGTATGATTAATTTCAAAAAGTTCTAATTGCAAATTATGGTTGGCAAAATAATGTTTTCAGCAATTGAAAATTAGTTCTAAAATATTTGAAAACTTGTAACGCATCGAATAAACATAATTCATGTTAGAAATTCAAAAAAATACTGACTTTATGAATTTTACCTAAAGTTTCTATTTTAGATTTTTGAAACAGTTTCCTGTCACAATACAAGGGGGCTTAGTGGAAGGGGGTGGGGTAAATTAAAAGTCATATGGTGGATATTATTCTGTGAGCATTCCTTAAGAAGTGACTAACTTTCATTTACAAAAATGCAATAAAAAGTGCTTCTTTCTTCCTTTTTTCGAAAACTGAGCTTTTTCCATTTAATGTCTTAATTTAATTTCAAAAGTTAGTAATGGGTTCATGTAGAATGATTTGAAAAAAAGCAAATTTATATCCTCGCAAGACAAAAAAATTGTGGGAGATCGATAACCACGAATAAAAAACACAATTTTAACTGGTATAAATTCATACGACCCTAATTAGTTATGAATAGGTACAAATAAAAAACGAAAACAATTTGTTTAGAAAAGTTTTTAAGAAAAGGTATTTTGCATTAAAGTAAAACATTTTCTTGCATTATCCTCAAGCTGAATTATGATCAAAATGGCGATAAGCGAGATCAGGAAGTGAAATTAAATTTTACATTTATTTTTAAATGTTAAATAATAAAATTTGAAGTTTCTCGATATCCGGAAATTCGGGATGAGTATTTGAAAATTTTTTATAAACTGGTCTAGTCGTCCAAACTTTTTCGATAGTCCATCTCCTTTTCAAACTCCTCGAATTTTTGAAGACAATTAGACGCAGGCAATCAAATTTGCATTTCAATGCTAGTAAAAACTTTGTAAAGGTAAGTATAATGAGTAAAAGTAGTAGTGTAAACAAATATCTTAGATGATGTTTTTTGATGTCGACCAGCTGATAAAATTAATCAGAAGATGTTATTGTTTGTTGATATACAGATGTAGTATGCCAACAAACAATAACATCCTCTAAATAAACAGATACCCATTGAAACAATGTAAAATATGCAATAAGTAGAGTAATAAAATCTATTCTAATTTCGGAAAATGAAGTCAAGGATATATGACGGAGTGACATTTTAGCGTTCCATTTTTATACGTTCCTGTTGAACTCATTAATGCACTTAGTGAATAAATTAATTCTTTTACAAAAAAGTTTTATTATTTTTTTAGAAATAGAAAATAATGGGCGATCTACGACTCGTCCTTATATACAGTCTGTCAAGTTAAAGCGTAGGTGGCTTTACTCGCAGTCGGTAAGGTGTATCGACATGATTTTGGTGTCAAAATATTAAGAAGAGCTCCCTCTT
>NC_046658.1:82758357-82776397 GCF_010883055.1 Belonocnema kinseyi | reverse complement strand
CCCCCCCCCCCACTCTCGTTGGTGATTGTAAGTCCATCACTAGCATACTGTTACCCATCTACTCTTCTCTTTAGCCCTTGCTTATCGAGTGCGTTTGGCTACCAGACGAAGCTTGGGGTACTTTTTTCATGTACATAATTTGTCGAAAAATAACACTCTTGCAAACCTGTTGAGTGAAAAATGAATCTAGCTAACAGCAATTTCTTTTTAAGTCAGGGAATTTTATTGATCAGCGAAAAGTCAGGTATTTAAGGAACAAAACTCGTGTAAATACAGAGAATTTCCATAACTTTAAACTGTCGAGTAGAATATGGTCAGGGAAAATTAAAAGTTGGTCAATGGGAAATTAAAGAAAATTAAAAAGAAAGTTTTGCAGTAACATTGGTATAATATTCTTGTCAGTAATTTGTTTGCCTGGTACTTGTATTTATTTTTTGTACTTGCTTACTGCACACGTTTTTCCTTTTAGTTAGAAATTTTATTATTTGTTTGAAAATTTAATAATTTTGTTAAAAAGACATCCCTTTTGGTTAAAAATTCAATTTTTGTGTATAACATTTTACTCGTTTTGTATAAAACTGACTTATTTTATAAAACTCATATTTTGATGCTAAAAAGTCAAACTTAAGTCTTTTTCGGTAGAAAACTCGTTTCTTGAAAATTTTTCTTATTATTTTAAAAACTCATCTATTTTACTAGAAATTGCTTTTTTCTTTGATCAAAATGCAACGGTTGGGTTTAAAATTCTAGAATTTTATTAAAAAGTCTTTTTTTGTAAAAAACTCAACTCTTTTGTTGAAAATTTACATTTTTGGATAGAAGATGCAACAATTTTCAAAGAAAATTTCCTTCTCATTTAAAACTTGTATTTTTATGCTGAAAAGTGTAACTGAAATCTTTTTTCGATTGAAATTTAAGTATTTTTTAAATCAATTGTTTCGCTTAAACATTGCCTTTTTTAGTTAAAAAATTAAGTATAATTTTCGCAAATAATTTACTTCTTCTTCAAGACTTATATTTTGATGTTCAAAAGTCAAGATAAAATCATCTCTCTTTCTGAGGATCCAACTTTATTTGCTGAAAATTTTGGTAAAACCATTTTGTTAAAAAATGATTTTTTTTGTGCAACATTTATATTTTAGTTGAAAATTCATTCCTTTGGTTAAATGATTAACTATTTCGCTACAAATCAATTTTTTGATAAAAATTCATACTTTCTGGTTTATTATTCAATTTTTTGTGAAAAAATACATGCAAATATTATGTATAAAAAATAAAAAAATAATAAATATTGTTTGGTTCATTTATTTTAATATAAATTTGCAGTATATATTTTTCTTAAAAATAAAAATTGTAGTACACCAAACTCTCGCTTTCAGTCAGCCCGTTCTCGATCTCCTCAGAACTGCTGGCTCACGCACTTTCTCAGGAATCTGGGCGAAAGCGGTTGCGGCATTATGTATATAGATATATATTCTAATTTGAAACAAGACATGTGGCCTTCAGTGTTTACGTTTCTATGCCCCCGAAATAAGTCCACGGGCATTTGGAGGCAACCCCCGACACTTTACTGAAAGAGAGAGTTGGGTGTAAAATTAAAAAAGAGTGAAGTTTATATGTAGATAACTATGTTATATAATATTCTCAATTAATTAAATTGAAAAAAGATTCTTAAGATAAAGGATGGGCTTTGATCATGTATTTGATACAATGAGTGCACTTACTATTATAACATAGATAACATAAGATGTCGTTTGTATTAACTACGCTCGTATTTTTTTGCTATTTACATTCTGAGTACTAAAATAGACTACATGCTTTATATTAAAATTAACGCACCGAAAAAATTTGTTTAGACTCTTGAAATTTTCAGTTACAGTAACTGAAAATTCCCAAACTGTAACCAAATTTTTTAAAACAAGTGAATGACGTTTTATGCAATTACCGTTGCTGAAGTTTCTGTTACAGTTAAGACAAATTTAAAAACAGTTTCTGCATAAAGCTTTAGCGACGCGTCTCTGAACATTCCTGCAGAAATTTCTAATTGTGAAGGAACTGAAAGTTTCAAAACTTGCCTTTGCTATTCCCCCCGCACAGAAACCAAATGTCATTCTTAGTTTTTTCTTTAAGGCGAATATCAATTATTTCTTGGATATAGGTTTTCCCGAGACAGGAAAAGATAACATAGTGTTAACAGTGTGTTGGTATTGGTAGAATGCTTGTCGTCACCACTGAACATCTACAAGGTCCTAACCGTGCGTACAGTCTCGTCCTGAAGCAGGTGTAAGAACGAGACGTGGACTGCCCAAAATAATTCATCAAATCTCTCGGTACCTTTTTGTCGTCTGTTATTTAATTAAGAATACTAATTTGCAATATACTATTACTGTTAGTAATCCACTGTCAACAAAGGTCCTTGAATTCTTTTGATGCGATCCACTTTATAAAATATTTTAATGATTAACCTAATTTTCGTATAAAGTTTTCCATTTAAAAAGTATGCACTTGAAAGTCTTCTCGACATATCTCTAAAGCGTATAACATTTGACCTGAAATTAGAGTATATACTGGAGAGAGGATTACCTGAAGTCTCGGATAGTTTAACTGCTTCAATAAGAAGAAGAGGAAGTCATCTTCAGCAAGCTACTAAGCCACCTCTGTGCGAATATGTTGCGTATCAAGAGCGACTGCTGTGAGAAATTGAGACATGTCTCGACGATGCTCATGCAAATTTACATCTGAGTTGGTACCTCCAGAAGACTTAGAGAGTATTCTCAGCCAAGATGTCATGTTCCGTTTTGCTGAAATTCTAGGAAGCTATTCTGCCGACTGTTATCCCTAGAAATATACTGCAACTTGTTATACTGTTGTCACCTGCACTGATAGAGCTAAATGCGGTGATAAAATGCTCTTAGTCCTGGATGAAATATAGTCGAGTAGTTTAGAGATCATCGTAGTTAAAAGCCTATTTAGCTGCCTCGGTAATTTTAGTGTGATAAAGATTTTTCAAGGAAGAAATATTTTCTTGAAGATGGTTAGATAGTGGAGTGGGCCGAAGATAAACAATTTTTGAAAATCAAAAATGACTAGTGTTGAAAAGTTTCTGCGTATATTTCCAAATATAAAACTGTAATGGGCGACTTTTTAAAATCAAAAATGGTCTTACGCTGTATCGATTAGACTTTTTGACTTCAATCACCACCTAACTTCACTTCGTTGAGTGCTGAGAGGAAAACAGTGGACCAAATGCATGGAAAAAAAACTTTATTTCTGTAACACCTTCGTAAAAAATAATAGTTATTATAATTTTTTATTATTTCATTAAATAGTTCTCAAAAAATAAAAACGACTTTTTAAATACTGTTATACAGAAAAAATTAGTTTTTATAAAGATATTGGCAAAATGGGGTAAAACTGTACTGAGTTCCATGTAATTGGTCGATTGTTTTACCCTCAGCGCTCAGTAAAGTGAAGTTAGCTGGTGGTTAAAGTCAAATTACCTAATGATGTAGATCATTTTTAATTTTTAGAGTTTGGAAATGCCTTAATGGGTACAAAATTATGGTAATTTTTCATGTATAGTGCTTGGCATGCAATTCTAATAACACATTAAAAATAAAATAAAAATAACTTTTTTTGCTTTATAATTGTTAAAAAAAGTCATAAAACACGATAAATATTTTATAATATCAGATACAGACTTCATTTTAAATTCTGTGTCCATGAAGACTTCTATACTGTGAAACTATGTTATTTAAATTTAAATTCAAATTGACTTTAAAACTTTTTTAGTCTAATTGAAATTCCGATATTAACAATGACCAAAATAGAAAACTTCCCGGAATTTACGATTATCAAATGTAAAAGTTAATAAAACGAGAAAAATTCGGAAATCTTAAATGATAGAAATTGTAAACTGAAGGAAATTTTAAAATCTAAAATTCCAAATTTCTGCAATTAACAATTTTTGAAAATGAGTAAGTTTCCGAATTTAAAGGCTCCTGAAGATTTTGATTTCTCGAAATTTCACATTGTAAATGACCCAAAATTTATCTATTTAATCTAAAGCTGTTTTCAAAACTGCAATTTTATAAAATCAAAATGTTCAATTTGATACTGAGGTAAATTTATTAGTTTTGGGAATTAGAAAATTTTTTAATTTACTAAATTCTAGAATTTGCTAATTTAGAGTTTAAAAGTTTTGTCATTTATAAAATACCAGTAATTAGAAATTTGTGAATTTGTTTATTTTCTTGAACTTTTACTTCCGATATATATTAATTTCATTGATTAAAATTTTCGGTAGTTTTTAAAAATAAATTTTATATATTCGGGATTTTTCTTTTTCGATAAAAAGCTGTCATTTCAATTTCACTTTAAAATCTTGAAAAATGTTAAATTATTTGAAAGGCTTTTTTAAATTCAGGTTTTGCCAACTGAATATTAATGCGAATTTTTTAACTTCAGAATTAAACACTTTTCTTATTGCAAAATTTCAAAGCAGCAACTTTCCAAATATGAAATGAAGAATTTAAAGGAAAATAATTTAAAAACATTATTTTGGTTCCATTGGACTATACTTTCTTGAAGTAATGTTTTTCATGTCTATAGTTTTTTTTATTTCTAAAATTTGTGGTTTTTGGAAATATTTCTATCACAATGAATATAATTAACATACATGTTGGTTCAAAATATCTTCAACTTTCTAAAAAATCTGAATATATTTTTGTGTTTTGTGAAATGAGATGTGTCAAATATCGGTTTTTTTTTGGGTTTGACCATTTGCTTTGGCAAACAATGGCTTAAACATCAACTAATAATCTAATATGTTGCTAGAAGCGACTATTGGATATTTACCTAAATTTAAGTTTAAAAGAAACGTTTTCAAAATTTGGCAAATTTAAATTATATGTAATGCAAATTTAAAAATAAAGCTTTTCTGAATGTACAAAGCTCTTAAATAAGATATCTTCACGATTTAAAAGTTTAACTTCCAATATACTAAACGAAACAGTTTTAAACCTGTAATTACATTGAAAAAACTATATTATCAACTACTTAAATGTTTCAAAATGTTTTGATTGAAGAAATGTATTATACCAGTTTCTCAACAAAATTGAAATTTTCGTACTTTTTCAAAACTGCTAAATATTGATCAATAGTTTAGAAGAAGAAGCTTTCTGAAAATAGACTATCCATTTACAAAAGAGGATGCTGGAAAATCTTCTCTCGACCAGCCGTTGAGTTCTTCGACTCTCGTCTTCTACACGTCGTCGAAGTTTGTGCAGAGTTCTTCGTTGTACTAGTTACAATCCTTGTAGTTTCGTTCAAGTTTCCAAACAGTATCAGGTAAGTCGAGAGCGAAGCTTCGCAGAAGTTAGCTTTGAAATTCTTTCCTTTTTCGAGGAAATTGGCCTAGGTTAATCCTCAATTTCCATTTCTAACGTACAAATCCAACAATTCTATTAAATAAGTACATTTTCCAAGTGACGAGTTTCTAGGCAAGGATTCTAACAAGTTTGTTACATTTTCCAGAAAGAAGGGACTCTGAAGGTTGATCCGAGTTGATTCCTTTTGCTAAGATAATCTGGGGTACTTCGTTGCCTGGTAGAACCCAGACTGATTAATCCCAGCGAAACCCACTTCCAAGGTTAATTCTCCGGGATCTTCTGAGATCTTCTGGACCTTCTGAGATTTGGGAATTGAGACAAGCACGCGCTTGTTCAATGGTGTATTCAACGATTTAGTAGATCCGTGTGCAGGAAAGTTAGATTTCAACCATTCGTCCCAGATAATGTTTTTTTCCGTATAAATTCAAATCAGATTGATGGATCAATCTCGGTAAGGGAGCGTCCACATATTACGTGATACTCTGCAGGGAAGGGAGGGGTCTGCCCTAACTTCACAAAGAGTCACATAAAAGAAGAGTCGCAAATGTTTAGTGACACGTGGCACTTCTCTGATCAAAAAATAAAATTTAAAGCCTTTCGATTAATTAAAGACCAATATTATCGATAAAAAAATGATAAATTAGTTGAATTTTTAATCAAATGCAGTGAAACCCTTCAATAGCCTTCTCTTCTATAGCCCTTCCGAGACTAGATTCCGTGCGGCAGGTAGGTGTAACAGGAGCTGCGCGGGATGCGTGGGGTCTGCAGCTGTCACTCAGGCGAGCACTCAGGCGTGAACGAAATAAAGCGGAGCGGGCTATAATGAGTTAATTCCGTCTCACTTTTTGCCCCAAAATGGGCTCTATAGAAGAGTTTCACTGCAGTTAATTCTTCAAGCAAAAAAAAAACATTTTTTAGTAAAAATTTGAATTTTCAACGACAAAAGTTCAATTTTTAACAAAGGAAGATGATATTTCTCACATGAAAGATTATTCTTCAATCCGAACGGATGCATTTTATACAAAACATGGACTTTTACTTAAAAATCACAACAAAATATTTTTATCAAATAGCTAAATTTTAATCTAAAAAGATGAATTTTCCACCAACAATCTTAACTTTTTAGTAAAAAGATTAATTTTCAATTGAATGCATGGAGTTTCATCTAAATAGTTAAATTTTTAAGTGGAAAAGAAAGATTTGCTATGAAAAATAGAATAGTCAAATTTTCAGTCGAAGAAACTAATTTTCAAAAAAAAAGAAGAAAAAAAAAGAGAATTACTGACTAGTCGATTTAAACGAAAAAAAATTTGCAACAGAATGATTAGAATTTCAAGCTAAAAAGACGGATGTTTTAGAAAACAGTTGTCCTTTAAACAAAACAAATACTAAATTTATAACAAATAAGAATTATTTTTGATCAAAATAGATAAACGTTTGATAACTAACCTTAATTTTATACCTATTAGTCAAATTTTCAAATTACAAAGGATACATTTTGAACGAAAAATGGAATAGTTAGATTTTCAGATAAAAAATTAATTTTCACAAATAAAGACAAATTTTCAACAAATTAGTTTAATTTGTGACTATATCAGTTAAATATTTATAATGATATATAAGACAAAATATGAAAAACATTATTAAAAAAAAAAGATTAATTTTTCACCAAATATCTTAATTTTTAAACTCATAAGATGAATTCTCAATATACTATTTTTTAACCAAATATTTAAGTTTTGCAGACAAAAATTTAAATTTTTTCTAAAAAGTTTTGTCTTTTATACTGTCAATGATGAATTTTCAAGAAGAACCTTAATTTTGAATGAAAAGTCGGAATTTTCAATAAAACTGTTGCATTGTCAACTAAAAAGATAAATGTTCACCACAAGGGGAATGGTGAAATTTTCGGTTCCAAATCTAATTTTCAAAAGAACAAAACGAATTTTCAACCAGCTGAATGCAGCTAGAAGAGAGGATTTTTTAACAAATTCGAAGAATACCTTAACAAGATAATACATTTTAAGCAAATAGTATTGATTTTCTATGCAAATTAATAATTTTCCGAAATATGAATACATTTTATACAAAAAAAAAGTTAAATTTTCAACTTATAATGGAAACATTTATAACCAAAAATAGGATAACTGCGGTTTTAGGTTAAAAATGTATTATCCTAATACAGTAGTTTGATTTTGAACCCAAAATCTAAATTTTCAAAATAAACATCATTTTCTACCAACCAGCTTAATTTTTTTACGAATTTGTTGAATTTTCAAACCACAAAGACAAACTTTCTACAAAACAGTTAAATTTTCAACCTAAAAAGTTGGATTTTCGATAATGAAGTTGATATACAACCAAATAGTTGAAATTTCAAATAAGATTATGAATCTTTAAACAATATAATCAGGTAACAATTAATATTTTAGCAAAAAGTGTTAACCTTGAATAAAAAAAAAGATTAATTTTATACCAAACAATTAAAATTTTAACCAAAAAAGACTAAATACAATCAAATACAGTGAGACTTTAACCTTGAATAAAAAAAAAAGATTAATTTTATACCAAACAATTAAAATTTTAACCAAAAAAGACTAAATACAATCAAATACAGTGAGACCCTCAAATAGCCCTCTTTTCTATAGCGGGTTATAATGAGTTAGTTCACATTCACCGTTAGCCCCAAAATCAGCGCTATAGAAGAGTTTCACTGTAGTTACATTTTCCAGAAAGAAAATTACTTCTAAGCAATAATTAATTTCTAGCAAAATAGTTAAAATTGCAATCAAATAGATGTATTTCCAATTAAAATGAAAGAACTTGATTTTTCAATAAAGAAGATTAGTTTTAGACAAAAAAAATAGGGGAAGGTGGTTCGCGATGGAACAGGCGGGTAAAATAGAACGCTACTTTAGCTGTAAAAATATTCAGACTTCAAGTTTGATATTAATTTATTAAATAAAAATCAGTATAATGAGTTGAGGTAAGTGCAAAAAGAATTGATATTTTATGTAAATTGTATCAGAAAGTAAGTGCAAATTTTTAGTACTTCAAAACTCAGGAATGGTGTGATTTTCGAGAGAAAATAATGTACTAATAATGTTCTTATCCCATTTTCCGTTAAAAGAATTTCAAAAAATGATGTTTAAATGTTCTGCTCTTGGAATTAGATTAAATTATAAATTATTTAGAAAAGTAAATTACGGATTTCAATGAAAATTCTCGTTGTGGGCGAGATGCAACAAGCTGAATGGGGCGGAATGGAACACCGGAACATACGTGAACTTAACTTGTCGCAGTCACTGTCAGTCACTGTCAGTGTAGCCTGAGCTTGTCGCCGGTCGGGATAGTTGCGAGATATTTGTAACACATAAAAAGTGATAAAGTACATGATTTAAGTTATTAAAATGCGAAATTATAAAAGGAAGATTGTTAGCAAGTTATGTTCTGCCTGAAATACGTATTTTAATATTATATCTCTTCCAAATGGTGTTCCGTGGCTTAAATTTTGATTTGTCGCTTACTTTTTTTTAATTTTCAAAAAATATTCACAATTTAAATTTGATATTCCAATGGTTCCATACCGCCCCACCATGCGTTCTATATTACCGCTGCTTGTTCCATAGCGCCCCAACTAACCCACAGTACTTAATACTTAATTTCTGAAAAATGAGTTCGCTCTATTTATAAAAACATATGTGCAACTTGTCAATGATAAATTGGAGAAAATTTCAATTAATATTTGTCCCTGCAAGTTCTTACAGGTTACAACTTAATTAGCGTTAAAGATTTTGTGCTCCGTCTCGGCCTACCTTCCCCTATGACTTATCAGCAAAATACATTAATATTTAACCAACTAGTTAAATTGTAAATTTAAAAAATTAATTTTCAAATAAAAATTAAACAAATTTGTAATAAAACAGCGAAATTTTTGACCAAAGAGATGTACCTTTATTTAAAAAAATGAATTGTTAACAATTGAGAAAAAAATGCCAGCTTAAAAGCTTTTTCTTACAAGCTCAACTTTTATGTAATAACTTTTGAACAGGATAAAGAAAGAAAATTAAATTGATTAGAATAGAAAGCAGCAAATAATTAAAGGTTTAGTGAAGCGTAGGTCAGTAAAAAGAAATAGTCAAATAAACTCGATTTTTTCGGCATTTCTTTCTGAATTCTATTTTATAACTTTTTCACAGTGTAGCAGCTGCAGCGAGATTTCGCCGAGGTTTCATTTGAAGAATTTTTATCATAGAGTGAAAGTTACAAATAGATAAACAGATAATCACAAGAAATGCCCAAGCGTCAAATTGAACTAAAAAATCTCAGCAGAATATTCAGAAAGATGCAGTTTTCATTTGTTACCCAATGCATACTTAACTGGCGATATGAGACCTCCCGGTTTACGATATTCCTAAAACTGATAGCCTCCGCAGTTTTGTGATAAGAGGAACCGCGGTAGATGCATCGGTTTGCGCCATGTGTCCAAATCCAAGAGAAATGATTCAAGTGGTCCTGCCTGTTTACGTTTGATTTCCTTCGATTTAGGATCAAGGCCTAGGCAAGCAATGCCCGAAATCGGTCTTATATCGGGCGATGAGTATAGTTCTTAAATGTCTTCAACATTTTAAACACCTGGGTTTTATATACTACCGTTTCAAAGTACAGAATCTCTTTAAAATTCCTTTGTTTTTGTGAAGTTTTTCAGAAGGAGTGCAAAATTCAATGAATTCATCGCATATTGAAAATCCTAAAAAAGAACTTGATAAGTAAAAATTGTTGAAAAAGTGGAACTTTACTTTCAAGCAAACCATAAATAAAGCTACAGAATTATTGGAAAATTCACATGAAGTTAAATGATATTGCACATTTTGTGAATTGTCACTAAGTTAGTACAAAAGGTACTCAGCAGGAAACTTTCTCAGTAACAATGTTATACGTGTAATGAGTTACTGCACCAATATATTCGAAACTTATAACACTATTAGTAATTATTCTGCAGAGCTCTTTCTATTCTAGAATATATGCAAAAGATATAAAAATAATTTTAATTAAAAGTGTTCCTTGATATTTATTAGCCTGCGTTTAAAATTCTTACTAAAGGTATGTTAATTTTAATTTAAAATATCAAGTAAAAATATTTCTAGGATGTTCCGTAAATATATTTTTTACATTAAAATTTCAAACCGGAGTTTTCTCTCAAAAATTAGGTTTTTTTGCTTAAAATTAAACTACTAGATTGAAAGTTAGTCTTCTGTTGAAAACTGTTTTATATATTTTTTGTTTTCTAAGGATAAATATTTTGTCGAAAATTTTCTATTTTAGTAAAAAATAAATTTTTTTAACTAAAAATTTAACTTCCCCAGACATTCTTTATTTTAGTTAAAAATGTATCTCTTTCGTTAGATCTCTTATCTAGTTTAAAAATTCAAGTAGTTTTTGTTGCAAGTTAATTCTTTTGGTTGACAAGTCTACTGTCATATTTTGGGTTGAGTATTAATATTCTTAAATTAAAAATTGAATTGTTTTAGTTTAGTTTTATTTAACTGTTTGGTTAAAAAATAATGTTCACGTTGAAAATTAATATTTGGGGTTTAAAACTTCAACTGTTTTTTAGAAAAATTGTCTTCTTAGTTTAAAAATTCATCTCTTTTGGTAGAAATTCAATCCTTTTTGGTTCAGAATAAAACTGGTTGATTATTAATGTTGTCTGTTCAGGAATTTAACTATGTTGTTAAAAAATCGGCTTTTTTATTTAAAGTTAATGTTTTTTTATTCAAAAATTTTTTCTTTTTGAAAATTAAACTATTTATTTGCAAAACTTCTTTTTTCTACATTAAAATTTTTTTGGGCGAGCTGCTCGCCCACGTGGTAGAGCTGGAACACCAAATGCGTTGCGCGCTGCTCACCTGCAACTGGGTACACATTCTCTCTCATATTGGGCATGCTCTGTTCCCACATTGGAACAGCTTTAGTCCCAACAGTTATTGGTACAGTAACGCTCCCTTTAGGCGGAAGCACGGAATCCCCACGCCGAGTTTCGCGCGGAGTTATACAGTTATAGATTATACTCGTGGGGCAATTTCATTCTCTTTTGTGGAGTTACTGCGTTCCCAAAACACGGGAAAGGATCTGCTCGCACGTTTGGTACTATAGCTTACTTAAATATGGTCCTGCCGCTACACCAACCGTCGTGGTGGCGCTGCGTTGCCACTAAGAAGACAGTTGCTTGCCCAAATTTTTTTCAGTATAGTATAAGTTCAACTAATTGTTGAAAATTCATGAATTTTTTTAAAAAAATTGACGTTTCTTAAAACATTTCCTGTTGGTTTTAAGACTTTCGATAAAAATTATAATAACTATCACTTTTCAGATATTAATGATGTTGTATACAAATTAATTTTGTATCCGTAAACATGGATCATTTTTGTTTGAAGTAGATAATCAGAAAAATATTCAACGGATTGATACATGGAAATATTTTTCCGGAAACAATATTTAAATTTTCTTTTTATGTTTTATGTATGTCCTCTTGACAATGCGGAATTATTTTAGACTTCTCGTACCGAAATTGACAGTAAATTAATAGTCCCAAAATAAAAAAAAATGATTTCTTAAGCTTATCTTGAAATCTAGCTTTTGATTGGAATTTAGGTTCAAAGGTTGAATCCTATTTTCTGGGCATATAAGCATAGAATATAGATTGCATTGACTTGTGCTAAAGGGAGCAAGGGATCTTCCGAGCAAGGGATTCTTGTGAAAGGGATCATGCCAAAGCCGTTACAATTAACTCGAGTCAAAGCTGAAGCCCTTGATTTATATGCAGAGAGGATATCGTGCAAAGATATTTACGATACATGGGTATTAAAAGGCTTTCACTAGGCGACCAACGTTATTGGCTATCTTAATAAATGTTCCTACACAGCGTGACGTCGAATTAAATTCACCTATAATACTGTAGACACTATCGAGCATTTTCACTTTACCTCTTGAAGATCCTTCGGTATATTATGCAAATTGCAACTCTTGATAGCTTACCCCGAGTTCCATTATGCTTGTCTCCACACTTCCGCACTTGTTTGCTATTTTTCAAAACCATTTAAGAGATAATGCTTATCACTTCAAAATATCTTTAGAATAAATGTGAAAATAATATAAGCTTTTTTATTAGTATAATTTTTTTAATACTGCAAGAAGACATTAAAATATTTTTGGTTCAAAGTTTATTTTTTTTTTGGGTTAACATTTTTTTCTCTAAAATTTAACCATTTCATTTTTGGTTAAAAAGACAATTATTTGGTTAAAAGTTCGTCTTTCTTTGTAGAAAATTAACTATTTTCATTGAAAACACCACTTTTTTAGTAGAAAATTTAAATTATGTACTGAAACCTCAAATATTTTTTTCTAAATGATTCCAAATTTTTCAAAAACATCTAAAAAATTAATGAATTTAGTTTAAAATGTATTTTTTTGGTTCAGAATATGAATATTTTTTAAAATTCTTTTACTCTGGAAGAAATTTCATTTTTTGAGCCAACGTTTTTTGAAATTATTACTGAAAAATCAAACCCTTTATTGTTAATAAATTTAATACTCGGTTGAAATTTAAAATCTTCTGTTGTAAATTAAATTTTTTGGCTAAGGATTCATTAGTTTCTTCGGAAATTCGTCTCTTTGCTTAAATATTCTTTTTTGTTTAATATTGTTTTTCTCTGAAATTAAATGATTTAATCTTGGTTAATAATTTATCTTTTTTAGTTGAATCTTTAACTATTTGTTTGAAAACTCGTCTCTTTTGGTAAAAAATTATGACCCTCGGTTGAAAATTCCACTCTTTTTGATTAAAATTTGAACATCTTGGTAATAAGTTTAAAGCTTTTGATGAAAATTAATTTTTTTGGTTGAACATTTATCAATTTACTTGAAATTATATTTCTTTCTATAAAAATAAAAAGATATGGTTGAAAATGTGTCTTTTATATGGTAAAAAATTAATCTTGTTGGTTGAAAATTAAACTACTTGATTAAGTGTTGAAGTTTTCTGTTCAAAATTACAATTTTTAGTTGAAGTTTCATCAATTTAGTCGCCAATTCGTCTCTTTCGTTGAAAATAGAAATATTTTGTTAATATTCGCTTCTTTCACGAAAAGTTATTAGTTTCAACTTAAAATTTAATAAGATCAGATGATGATATACTGTTATACTTTTGGTTAAGATTTCATCCTTTTCGTAATGAAATTCTTTTATATTTTACTTGAAAATTTAAATATTGTGTTAAAAACAAGCTTTCTTGTTGGAAATAAATGTTTTCGGATTAAAATGGTTAAGAACAAATTTATTAATCAATCAAATTAATTAACTGAATGATTGAAATTGTTTGATAGAAAATACGTCTTTTTGGGTTAAAAATGAATTTCTTTTGGTATGAATTTAATATTTTTAGTTCAAAATAAAACTGATTAAAAGTTACACTTAACACTTCCAAAAGTTTTAAAGATAAATATGAAAACAACATAAGATCTTTTGTCTACTATAATTTTTCTTTAATAGTTCAAGAAGGCACAGAAATCTTAATTTGAAAAAATGTCTCAAAATTACATCTAGTGAAAATTCGAAAATTGAATTATTTAATAGTCAAAAATTCGGTAATATTCCGAAATTGAAATGTATCATATTTTGTACACGACATTTTAAATAAAATTAAACTCTTTCTATTTTAAATGAATTCATTTAATATTGGATTTAAAATATAAGAAATTCTTTTTCACGAAATTTATACATTAAGGTAATAAGATTTAATTCGATTACTAGAATGTATAAAATATTACATCTAAATACACTTAAGTTTATTATATTGAGTTACTGAGATATCAAATTAGAGAATATTATTCAAACAAGAATATTATCAGTTCCGTTAAAAAATGTATTTTATAAAAAAATCAATTTAATCATTGAAAGTGATCAAAGGTTTAACCTATATCATTACAAAATGTCTTAAGCAACAAATCACTCGTGAGAAAGGGCCTAAATATTTTGCAGAATGCACTGAGTTGTCAAGCTACGCCGCTTAGCCGAGAATTTTGCCAAATATTCCATAATGTAAGTTAACCCTAGGGTTTACTTTTTAGTACTTTAGGTAAGTTAGGTTTCGAATCCCGCCACAGCCGTTCCGATTTTTCATAGCGATTAAGCGTGCGATTATGTATGTAGTGAATAAATTAAGTACATAATAATAAAAACAATAATTGTACACATGTTTCCGTATTTAATTGTATTAATTTGTGTATTTAGTTTTTCCTTGTGAAGTCTAAATATTTTCGTGGAGTGAGTTATTTTTCATATAGTCGTTTGAGATTTGCATATGCTTTGTATGGCAACTTCAAAAGATGTTTTCGCTCTCTAAAATAAAATGTTTGACTATCGTTTTAAATTCACTTGTCAACTTTGATATAGTGAATTTTAAATTCTCTAAAGTTTAATAAGAGTTAATACATAAATAAAAGACTTTTTCTTTGAACGATCCTTGAAGAAAATTGCACTAAAACTTAAACTTCCTGTCCCTTTCACCTTTGCATTTGTTCAAACAAAAATATTAGCTTTAACGGCTGAAAACCGCTATATTAATTTTTTATACACAAACCCTGTTTTCCCTACACTAAAACTATATTATACTGAATTCTCATTCATTTTTATAATTTATTCTAACAAAAAGTCTCTCATTGCATAATGATTTGACGAAAACTGACAAAAGTTAAATGAATTTTTAATTTTCTCTCATTTTCCCCACATTATTCATATAGAAAATTTCAAGGGCTGTGTGCTAGGGGTAAATATTAACGAATTTAAATAAAATTAGGAGAACCTAACTTTAAAAAATTTTGATTTTAAAAAATAAAAATGACCTGCCAATCAATAAAAATTCTGGTTCTAATCACCTTAATTTAATATTATGCAAATTTACAAAAGTTATACTTTTTAAAGAAAATTTCCATTTTTTTAGACTATAAAGCGATTAAAATCGCATTTTTCAGAATGCAACAATTTGCACAGTTTAAACTTAAACCGAATTGTATCAGATATACAACGTACAAAATTAGACAATTGCAAAAGTCAATTCGTTCAAAATGGTAATAATTTGAAATTAAATCATTAGAAATTAATTAAGAAACTTAAAATTACAGCAATATAGATTGTACCAAGTTGCAAAATAATATGTTAAAAAATGACGAGTTCAACGTTATAATTATTATTCATGGTTTACAAAACGAATATACGTGTAAATGGTAAAGCACGAAAACTACGTCCAGTTATGATCTGTGTTATATAAAATAAGCGCATTTTACTGATATTAATTTGTACACTGCTTGTACTCTTTTTTTAATTAATTTATTTCAATTAAGAATTATCTTTGGTTTAATGATAGTTTCTAAAAAAGTTCTTTGATTTATTTTGAATCCGTTCCCTCTTTGTTAAATGTCTTAATTATATTCTTATACTTGAAATAATTAATTGTGAAGTGTTGGAAAACATATTCCTTACTTGAGTTTCCTTTGAATGTCTTTCTAGGTCGTTCGTTAACGGAAATGCTGGTTTCTTTAAAGAAACCCCTGATCTTCATGCAGACATTGAAATCTTTTAAGTAAAAATGCATGTATGTCTCCATATAATTATTACCATTTGTTTCACTTTTGTACGAGAAATTTTGTTACAGGTTACTGACTAAAAACTGCACCTTTCTAAGCATCTTTGCTTAATTAGGTTAATGAGGCAATGTGCTGGTGCAGACAAATGTCACTGGTGTCATGTGCTTTCAGCTACTGAAATAGAGATAAACGATTTTGCTCAGGATACTTTTGTGTAGAAGCTGCTTTTCACTTCCTGGTCTTCTTATATTTTCACTTTCTAAAGCACTTTCAGAAATTTGTGAAAAGCGCAAGACATTCTAAAACCGCTAATTATTTAAAAATAAAGGTCTTTTTCAACTTCTTGGAAAGAAGCTTATTCAAATTAATAAAAAACCGAGTGCAATTTGATGTAGCTGCATCATGTTCTTTCGAAGTAATATAATTAAGAAGATATAATTATGGCATGATAAAAAAATATTCAGGACCAGGATAAACCATCAGGAAGGCAAATGTTGTGCTGTCAATATTATTTATTCTTGCGCAGAGTGGAAGTTAAAAGTTTTTGTATAGCGAATTGCTAGTCTGAAAAAATGAATCTAGCGATAGTTAGTCGGTCTTGTCAAAATCTATTTTCGATGGTGGACGCCAAACATTATTTTAAAGACCGTCCGGATGATGAAATAAATTCTTTTATTTTAATGTTCATATTTCATTTTTTGTACTTTGAAATAGATTGGCTTTCTTGGGACATGTAGAAAAAAATTTTAATGAGTCAATTAGACATTTTTTTGTTGCACTTTTTAGTATTCACTTTTTACTTTTTACACTTTTAAACATTCTAGAACTTTTTGGACATTTTCAAACAAAAAATTTGGATGAGACGGTTAGAGAATGTTTCCCTATCTCGAGCTAGCCAGCACCCGATAATAATCCAAAATTAAAAATTTTAATAACGATTTATTTGTTAAAGTTTTTGAAAACTTGAATTTAAGTTTAAGTTGGATTTCACGAAAAGAAAATTTGACTATGCAATTCGTTATCTTATATATTACGATGTGTGTTGAGAAAATAACGAGAAGTTTCATTTTTTGAAAAAAAAATTAATTCACTCGTCTACATTAATGTTGTTGCCTTCAAAAAAGTGCCCATTAGGTATTATTCACTTGTGCCAGCGCTTCTTCCAATCCTCGAAACACTTTTCAAACTCGATCTTTTTGATAGCCTTTAGTTCTTTCAGCGATGCGTTTTTAATGTCATCTATGCTTGTAAGACGAAGGCCCTTTAAGGTTCTCTTTATTTTTGGAAATAGGAAAAAGTCACACGGAGCCATGTATGGCGAATATGGAGGTTGGGGCATCATTACAGTATTGTTTTTGGCCTTAAATACACGAACAAGCTATGAAGTGTAAGCAGGAACATCATCGTGGTGTAAAAGATATGAATTTTTATTCCACAAATCCGGGCGTTTTTTTCGGATTGCTTCATGAAAATGGCGTTGAACTCGTACATAATCATGAGCGACTTCTCTGATTGTTATTCAGCGATCGTTTATAACCATTTTATTCACTTTTCCACGTTTTCATCAGTTGTTGATGTGCTGGGGCGTTCGTCATCTTCAACGTCTTCACGGCCATCTTGGAAACGCTTATAACATTCGTAAACTCTTGTTTTACTCATAACAGACTCACTATAGGCCTTTGTTAACGTATCACTTACTTTGTTACACTTTATTTAATTTTTTACGCAAAATTTGGTATAAATTCTTTGATCCATTGCTTTTAAGAAACGAAAAACGCCGAGATCATAAAAACCTGTCTAACCTTAGCGGCTTCCGCAGATAAAATAAACAATGAATATAGCTGAGAATTTTATCATACCTCAGGCTCATGTATACCAACATAATAAAAAAATTTGACAATTGGACTCTCCAAAACCGCGAAATTGGAAAACTTTTGTTATTTTCTGAACATACCTAGTATAATAATAGTTATATTAATATATTAAGATAATATTATATCATTATTT
>NC_046658.1:82751858-82758257 GCF_010883055.1 Belonocnema kinseyi | reverse complement strand
TGAGATTCTTGATCAATTTCAACAACATTTTTTTATTTCACAGAACTTTACCAGAATTTTAGAAAAATTCGAGAAAGCTTAAAAACTATTAAAGGCATTCGAAAGTTTGCCAAAAATTAAAAAATATTTTAGAAATTTTCGAAAGTATTTTCAAATATTTTTAATTTCTTGTGAAATTGTGAAAAATATTTTCAAATAAAAAAATTGTTTTAAAATCCTTCGGATTTTTTTCCACATTACAAAATCTCCGATGTTTTAAAATTACCAACACAGCGAAATTTCCTAATGATAAAATTGCTGAATCTAAACAACTAGAAAGTCGTTAAATAATAAAATAATTAATCAAATAAAGTACTTTTATGTTAACAAAATATATTATTTTTATTAATTATTTGAACAATTTTTCAATTTTCAGGAATTTTCAAATTTTGTAATATTATAAACTGTCAGGAATTTTATTATTGCGAAATAGTTCACATGGATAATTTTAGATAATTTTTTTTTCATGGGTGTCACTGTGTCGAGAATTTTATTTTTAGTCATTTTTAGCCGCCCCATATTCAAAAATCACTTGAAATGTTTTGAATACCTTGTAACTTTTCTTTAAAAATACATTGTTTAAAATAAAAAGTGATTGTAAAATTTTTGAAGAATCTCAAGAAACTTTATTTATTATTTTGAACTTTTAAAATCTGGAAATTTTAAATTATTTTTGAAATTTGTTTGTAACTTCTGAATATCTTTTAAAATGATAGAAATTTTCTTAAAATTAAAAAAAAAATGTTGCAAAATTCTCGAAAAGCATTTTATTTTGGATATCTTTTTAAATATTCTCTAAAAATTAATTTTCTAAATAATAAATTATAAAAAAATTTTCAGGATTTTTGCATCAAATTTTTTATTATTTCAAAACCTTTGAAAGTTCTTAAGCAGCTTACACATTTTTTCGAAATCCTCAAACGGTTATAATTTGTTTTACATTTTTTGAAATGCACTGGAACCTCGGTTATATCCTCTCTTACTTATATCCTCTCGCGTTTATATCCCTGCATAACTCGCATTTATATCCGCTTGGCATCCACCAACTCGCAGTACCACGTGACAAACAACTCAATCATAGCGCAGCGCGGCCATTTCCCCTTTGGTGAGTAGCATTAGTGGGATCCCCTTCCGGGAGGATATAAGTGCATGTTTACGTTCTCAAAGGGTGGATATAAATACGGTTCTAGTGTATCCTGATATTTAAAATGATTGAAATAAATCTTTTCTAATATTTCTAAATACTTCTGAACGTAACTCAAATTCTCCTAATTCTTAAAAGCTTATTTTTTTCGAAATCTTCGCAAATCTACATTTTGTAAAAAAAAGTTAAATCCTAACAATGAATAAACTGAAAAAACAACCAGTCAAAGAAATATCCAAGCAGAGTCTCTATCGAAACCAATCCTGCCACACATATATACATATATAGAATAAAGAATATTTTTGAAAAAATGTAGAATCATTCTTTGGATATGAAATCAAAACTTGTACATTTTTCGACAAAAAAAAAGATTAGATTTCTCATATGAAATTTAAAGGAAAGTGAAATACATATTTATAAGTTTAAATTACGTAAGTTTTCTGGCATAAAATTTATTCAGTGTACAAAGGATTTTGTTTTATCGAGAAATACATTTTCATAATTAGAAAGGTAACGGTTGGTTATATTTGTTTTTTTCGTTATCTCTTACTTATAACTTTTGTATGAACAAGAAACAAGATCTCAGAACTAAAGTGATACTCTGTTTGTTGACTTTGTTCATTAATTTCAGTCTGCAACTGAAAAAGACATTTTGAAGGTTTATTTGAGTAAATGCAAATTTCATTTTAAGCAGTGTTAATTAAGAGTTATCTTTTAAGTTACAAGGTTCTGAAAACGGATATATTTGATTAAATCGTGTACTTAAATGAGAGAGAAACTTAAATATAACAATTTATATAAATATAAATAGTATTCAAAGTTGCCTACTTCGAATTTGATTCAATTTAAAACGTTATTAAAGATTTTATTTGTAAATCGCTTATTGAGCAAATTTTATTTCGTTTCTGTGAGTTTTGTGGAGTAATCCACCTTTTGGAATTTGATCTATATAGGATTACAGCTATACAATAATAAAACTGCTTTATTTCATAGGCTAATAAAAATAAGGTTAAAGTGTATTAAAATAGATTGGATTTCAAAATGGGAAAATTAAAATAATATTGATATGATGTAAATCAAGCGTTTTAATTTGACGTGGCTAGTTGCATTGTAAAGCACTTTGATTCGGCAGCACTGGAGTTTTAATTTGTATGAAAAATAAAATCTTTTTGCTCAATTATTTTTGAAACGTGGATTTTGATTTTTTTAAACAATTGGTGCTTTGAATAGTGAACTATATCAATGAGAAATTTAAAGAGTATATAAATATACCCTAAAGTATTATCGAAAGACGTAAGAACCTCAAAGGAACTAAAAGAAAATATTCCAGTATACGGGGTCCAAATGACCAAATTTCTATTATGCATACCAAGGAGTTTAATTCTAGCCATCCTCGCAGAAAATCGGATTAAAATACAACCTTTAGTATAGGAGTTTTTCAAAACTGAATTTATCTCATTGCTGTCATTCTCAAATAATGCTATAAACATAATGAAACTGTGACATAGACATTAAACATTTTTATCTATATTATGCATGCCAAGAGCTTCAATTTGAGTAATTTTCAAAGAAAATCGGTTCAAAAGAAAAGCTTCCCGCTTAGTGGCCGAAAAGAAAATTAACCCAATTTATCCGATTATTGAACTGCTAATTTGAAACACAGAAAACTATAATATATCCAATTTTATATTTTATCTCAATTCTACATGTCAAGAGGTTTAGTTTGTGCTATTTCAGAAGAAAATCAGGCTGTAAGAAACGTCCTTGAAGAAAATTGCACTAAAACTATAACTCCCTGTGCCATCTCCTTTCCCTCAAATAATTGTTTATTTGAAATTTTGAATTTAAATACAAAGTAGATTTTTTCAACCTTTTTAGCATTTTTCTTCGCTCATAAATGCTCACTTTATAGGGTGAATAAAAAAGCTCTATTTTATACGTATTCAGAGACGGATAGCCGCCGGTATGAGATTCAGTTGTCCAACGGAAAAACTCACTGAGTGGCATTGCCATAAAGGTTATTTTCCCATGCACAGGTCACAATGGTAAATTTTACTCTCTAGGTTTTTCGTTAGATAGCAGGATTACAATGGTTCCTTACAGAAACCCCAAAAATCCAGTGAGATGATTTCTTTTTGCCTTCAGGAGTGGATTCCATCTTTTGAAAACGGAAAGATTACTGAATATATTTTTTTTATTCGAGATTTGTATAGCCAGCTAGAAGTTTACATATCACTGAAATGATTAATTTTTTTGCAGAATGAAAAAATGAAATTAATAGTCATTTTATTCTTTGGCAATTTTCTGAAATCCCTTTTGCAGTAGTACAATGGTAGATCGTTGAAATGGGTCGTAGTGCAGACAAAGAGCCGTGAATCCGAGGGAACTATCGGGTCGGAACATGGGAGACATTTCCATTCTGTATGGATAAACTAATTCAAGACAGTCGGATCGACAGTACAATAAGAAAGGATCTCACTCCTGGGAATGTCAATCCAATTTCAGAGGCACAGAGCTGTCGTTGGGCCCTTCTCCCCAAGAATCTACATGCATTTCCCTCCCGTATATATAGCTAATGTAATGTACGGACATACTTGCAGTCTACTACATGTACTACATTCAGACATAGCCATAAGTATGACAAATTTGTGACTCCAAGCTGCATCTTGATAAACACATAGAGGACGACATATGCGGATGATATGAACATATGTAAACTCTAACACGAAGTGTCGGAAGAACATTTCTCTGAAGATGACATTTATATCCTGCTCCGCGATTTTTCATTTATATGCGTGGCCCCTGCTTCGGAATATCGAAATTATTCGGGGAAAATCGATCGATGTTAGACGCGAGACACATTTTGGTGTCGTTTCGTCTTCACTCTGACGCAACGTCTTTGGAAAACGATTTTACGATATCTTTTCCAAATTGAAAGAAATCGACGAAATACTTTGCTTTATGAAGTAGCAGTACATACACATGCGCGAAGCGCGCGATACAAAAAATGTCAAAATATATTAAATTTTTTTACATCAAAAAAATGCTTTTGAGATGTTTCTTAGCTTTATCGAACTGCGGAAAAAACGTCCTGAAAGAAGTAACAGCATCTGAGAAAAACTTCTGTCAAAGATAAACAGAAAAAAACTGAGGGTTCAGTAAATGGCGTCTCAAGTAAAAGTTGTAATCCTTTAGAACTTAGGCTTTAAAGGAACTTTTTATGAGGGTTTATCTTTAGTTTGTTAATATCTGATAGATTGCCATTAGCGGGTAACGACGTTTTCAACTGCGGATGTGCAAAAAAAAAACGCGCGTGCAACATTACCTTAAAAACTTTCACATTTCATGTGTCCTATCTTCCTTTCAAGAATCACTAACGTCTATAATGTTAGTTTCATTATCAAATTTTGATCATTGCAATATTATTTTAATCCGAATTATAAACTAAAATATATGCAAAAACTCGAAGTTTTAAAATACGTTAGTTACTTCAGTCTTTAAATATATTTTAAGTTCTTTGAAGTCAAATCTTTTAAATCTCTTTAATATTTCTTGGATTTTTAAAAATACCATGATATTTGTTATATCCTTTGACATACCTCTAAATTATTGCAATCGATTAAAAAATATTAGATTTTTAAAACACCCTAAAATATTTCAAATTCATTGTAATCTTTATATCGTTTGAAAGCTATTGTTATGCGTTACAAACCTTTTATTTTTTTTAAGATGTCTCGGAATTTTTAAAAATACCATAAACTCTTTGAAATCCTTCAAAATGCCTTTAATTTAAAGTCGATTGAAAAACTTTGGAGTTGGAAAATACCATCAAAGATTAAAAGTTCGTCTAAATATTTTGATATCCATTAAAATGTTGGTATTCTCTGTAAGATTCTTTGGAATTTTTAAAAATAAAAAAAAAACTTTATAATCCTTCAAAATGCCCTAAATTTGATATTGATTGAAAAATATTGGAATTTTAAAATATCCTTAAATATTCTAAATTCTCTGAAATCCTTTGATAACCCTTGAAATCTCTTGAACAATCCTCGGCATCTGTAAAAATACCATAAAACCTTGAAATCCTTTGAGATTTCTTAAATTCATCAAATCGCTTGGAAAATCTTGGAGCTTTAAAATCCCCTTAAATATTTCAAATGATTTGAAATCTTTTGATATTCCTCGGAATCTTTGATAAAACGTTTTTAAATTCCTTTGAATATTTAGAAATACGATGTAATATTCTAAATCCTTTAAAATACCTTTCAATTATTAAAAGAGATTGGAGAATTTTAGAGTTTTCAACGACACTCAAGTATCTTTCAAATCGTTTTGAATTTTTTTTAACTTTAGAAATACAATCAAATATCGTAAATCCTTAAAAAACCTGCTAATTATTCAAATCGATTGAAAAACTTCGAGTTTTACAGTACTCTAAAATATTTCAAATTTTTTGAAATATTTGATATCCCTGATTTATTATTTATTCCGAACTATAAAGTAAAATATGCATCATTAACTTTTCAAATCTTTAAAGTGAGTTAAGGAAGAAGTGACAAAAAAATTCTATTGGAACGATTCAAATCGATACTTTGGGTTCCTATAAAAACCATTTATCATTTTGGGTTTCTTTCCAGTAAGAGAGGTTCTTTTTTGCTGCGGTTTCTTGGAAACCAAAAATTGGTTGTAATAAAAATCTTAGCTTTTTCTGTGTACGGTGCGACCAAAATAATTCCAATTTTGACTCACAAAAGGGTAGCATAACTTTTCATTTTTTTAGCTAAATAAAATAGAAATTGCTTTTGACTTATTGCCAAATATTTTTGCTATAACTCGACTCTATCGAATGATGTAAGGAAAATTCTAAAAGAAGCAAGCGCCTTCACGAAAAACCCTTGTCAGTGGTGCGACGCGCCAACAAAAAAGAAAATATTGACACACAGAGTAGCGTAACTGTTTTAGCTTTCAATTAAAAAAACAAGAAAGTTGTCTGAAGTTTAACTTAGCTTTAGTGAAGCATGAAAACAGCATGCATAAATAAGCAATAACAAAAAATAACAAACATGGATATTGACCCACTTCTAAATCAAACTGGTCCATAAACATAGAATAATTAGTTTCTGTCTGTTAAGGCTCTTAAAATAATAAGAGTTAAAAAAGTCTGTTTCTTTTTCAAATTATAAATTTTTAGCAAACAATTACTTGGAGTGAAAAAT
>NC_046658.1:82746127-82751848 GCF_010883055.1 Belonocnema kinseyi | reverse complement strand
GAGAAGAGTCCTATGTTAGTAGCTTCTATTTTTGTCTGATTTTCTTCGAAGATGGCTGACATTAAAGCTTTTGGCACGTGAAATTTAGATAAGTTATAAAAAATTAATTATATTAGAATTTTCTTCTCTTTTATGACTGTAGTTAAGGAATAAGAAGAATGAGATAAATTTGGTTTTCAGCTAGAAGCTTTGCTTTTAGTTCGATTTTCTTCGGGGATGACTCAAAATAAAGCTCTTGCCATGCAATATTAATATAAAACATGAAACTTGCTATTTCATAGCTTCATTTTTTTATATTAGTAGTTAAAGGATACGAAAAATTGAGTGAATTTGGCTGTTTAGACTTCAATGTTGCAAGCTTTTCTTTTAGTCCAATTTTCTTCGGAGATCGCTCAAATTAAAGTTCTTGGAATGTAGAATTGAGATAAAACATGTTATTGTATAGTCTTTTTATTTTGATATCAGTCATGACAAAATACAAAATTTTTTAATGAGTAAAATGTAGTTATTTAGGTACCTATGTTTGGTTTTGGTTGTTCTCTTACTCCGATGTTCTATAGGGTAGCTCAAATTAGAGCTCTTAAAATGCAGAATTGACTTATAAATTACAATTTTTAATGTCATATTTATCTTTTCCGGCGTTTCTTTATATTACAAATAAAGTTTTTATCGAATTTGAAATCGAAATGTGCACATTCTTCACATTGTTTTTATAGTCATATGTTTGTATGAGTGTATATTCAATGGTTGTGTATTTTCAATAATAATGAAACATAATAAAAATTAACTCATTTTTATGTGGTATTAACACCAGACTAATGTTTAATAATATATCATCTACTCCCGAGTTAAAATGCTTCGACTTAAGTTCGACTTGGTAATAATTAAATTAGTTCTTTTCAATTTAAAAATTCAGAATCTGTGGATCTGAACGAGTATAACTCTTTAGGGTAGGGTGGGGCGAGATGAGCATAGGGGGTAAGATTAGTCACTTAATTTTCTCGTAGGTTATCATTTATTTTGTAAATGTTTTTTGTATCAATAATAGGAAAACATTATCAAACTTATTTTTTGGAAATTTATTGCTTAATGTTGACTAAATCTGGAAAAAATTTAAGTAAAAATGTTAAGATCTGTATTCTGCTATTTTGCATTTGTTTAGAAGGTTCAAGAATCACGCAAAATAACATATTAGACGTTTTTCCAGTGCTTATTTAGATAGCTTGTTTATTAGACCTTAAGTTTTCAACAGATTTATATATAGTTCTAAAACCGAAATAAGGAAAATTTTTATTTGAGTAAAAAGTGTCATATGGTATGACCCACTGTTCTGGGGCGGAATGAGCCACCTCTTCCTGTGCATTAACCTAACCTCTTTGTGTAGCAGTCAGTAGGTTAGGATGCAGATTGTGCAGGGTGTTATTGTGCAGATTGTGAATCAGATTGTGCAGGGTGTTAATTATAGTGAAACCCTACAAAGAACTAAACTTGTCGATAAAAATGCTCAAAAAAAGTATGACAGCCGGACTGTTATAGGTATAATAAAACAATATGAGTTGCTGTCAACCAGAAGAGAGAGCATTATTTTTCTGTGTGTATTTCTTAAATATCTTTGTTTGAAAACTCGGAAAATGCTTTAAAAATAAGAAAAACACTGCTCTGGTTTAAAAATACGGCATACATTTAAAAAACGGTTTAACACCCCAATATATATGAAATTCAGTGTCATGCAGTAATTGTAGTAGACAAGTCTAGTATTTGGGAGTTTACATATTGTAGAATTTATCTTTTGCTGATATAATGTACATTGTTAAGTTGAAAAATTGCTATATTTATTTCTGTAACACAATTAAGAAAAGTTATGTGGATATAAATCATTTTTCTATTTACTCTTCGTAGTGTTCTTTATGGTAGAGGTTAGGATTAAAGATTGCATCATTTTGAAGTTAAATACTTAAAATTTTCCGTTTAATTTTGGAAAGATTTGTGTGAGATATATTTTCGTTTTAAAATACTCTAACTTAAGAAGACTCTTAATTATAAATAATATATAATAATTAATTTAATTGAGTGACCCATCTCGCCCCAATGCCTGACTCATCCCGCCCCATGCATGGGGCGATATGAGCCAAGCGAACTAAATCTTTATTTTCGTTTCTAATTCGGCTTATACTTCTTTAGTTACTTTTGACTTGACAAAATTTTAATTAAAAATGTTTGTAGAATACATATAACGTTTTTCTTTCAAGCAATGAATTAGCAGATTTTAAATACTGACGTGAAAAGGACAACTATGCTCATCTCGCCCCGGCCTAGTCTAAAATTTTCTTCAAACAAATAAAAATGGTAACTTTCTAGAAGTATCTCCTTAGCCGTTAGCAATACGTAAAAACAAACAACGTTTGTGGTATCATCGTGAAACAAGTATAATACAAATGAAAATCCAAAAATAAGTTGATTGAATACAAATATTGTATAAAAATATACAAGATTGTTTAATCATTAGCAAAGATTATAGCTTTTATGACAGTCACAATGACCCTTTTTGTTAGGGCAGGTATACAATCGAAGTTATAAACCGCTCGTGTTAGAGTCATAAAAACTTGACTCAAGAGATGAATTTGTGTCTTTAAGATATAGAAACTTGTTTCCGAGACATAAATTGAAGTCTGACTCCGTCTCAAAACTGAGACATGCTCAAGTCAAACTTTTCGACTTAAGCAAATCTTGATTGGGGACAATTCAAGACGAACTCAAGTCGAAGCATTTTTACTCGGGCTATATCTACAACTATATAATTTTGTCGGTTCAGTTATTTTGTAGTGCATAGAGACAAACAATATTTAGTATTTTTCCACAACAAGAGATAGAATACCTTTAATTGTAATCATTTAATGAGCTTTGTGCTTCCTTATACATGATCGTTTAGTATTTATTGTACTTTATATTTTCAATGGAAAAGGGGATTTTGGATTATAAAAGGAGACTGAGCTGATGGAAAAGGAGATTTTGTTTTTGGTTTTAAATTATGATTTGTTGATTATTTATTACTTCTTATTATTGTTTGCTATTTACCTTCCAGATGACATATAAGTTGCAATAAGGTTCAATACAATCATTTCATCGAAACGAGATAGTTTAAATATTTGTGTATTTCAAAAATTAAAAACTTTTTTCTCTTATAACAAAGAAACAAATTAACAAATCTCTATAAATCATAAATTTGTTTGTTCAAACATATATTTTAAATACATAAAAAGATTTTTACACGTCAACAAATAAACCAAAAGTAGTTAGCTTATTGCTAGACTTCAAAAACTTAGAATGTCTTCCCCTTTCAAATGTTAACAAAATTTTAAAATCTGTACATATCATGATTTCATTTAGTCTTTGAGTGCTTTTTAAATACTAATGTTTCAAAAAGTTTTTTCAATTAGAAGAGAAAAAATTGTTCATTCAGACGCTCTCAATGCACATATGATTGTCGCGTTTTTTGGGCCTCCCAAGAAACCTTTCCATAACTGAGTTGACAAATTCTGAAGTACAATTGTAAAAGCAGAATAATATGAAACACTTGGCAGCATAAAAAAGTTCCTATGATTAAAGATTCTCGTATTCGCGTTAAAATATCAGTTTTGCTACTGAAACGCTTTTTAGGAGAAATATTTCGAGGACTCTCCCCTCAAGAACCTCTTCGCAAGCTTGTGACATATTACTCAACATTTGAACATGTTTAACAACTGTTAAATGTGTTCGCTGTCGGATGATGAATGCATTAAACTAATTTTATACAATTTATTTTTGAAAATGAAATGAAATTTTTTATACTGTTTCATTTTATTATTATGCGATTTTTGTGCAAATGAGAAAAAAATTGAAAGTTATAATAAGATAGTAACCTACAAAACATACTAAAATTTAGGCGAAGCTTTCTTGTTTCTTGACATCTTTGTTTACTTTTTTACAAGTATAGTAAAAACATTTCGATTTATTGATTATTAACATGTAAAAATCGAAAGTATTAAAATTTTAAAGCTTTTAAAAGGATAATTTTATAATGGTTTCTAATGCTTATAAAAGATCTGCGAATAAGCTAAAGAAAGCAAATATTGTATAAGGAAAAGTATTTTAGATTCGGAATCTCATTAACATGCTCACAACTTTTTTTAATTGTTTGTTTTAGAATCCTTTTAATTCCAAAATTATTTTATGTCGAACCTGAGAAGCTAGGGGTTGATGTATTGCGACAGCCTAAAAATTCTTCAATTCCAAATATTGTTCTCGATAATTTGAGAACCTTAATCGTATCCAACACTCTATTGCACTCAGGAAAGTGGAATGAAATCCTAATCAGCACGCAATTTATTCTTGTAAATCTTATTATTCCTTTTTCTTTAGAAAAGGATAATTTTGTTAAAGTTTAAAAGCTTGGCACTCTGAAGAACCAGCTGAGAAAATGCAGCGAAAAGGCTGAATTAAGCGCAATTGTCGTTGTAAACTTGATGCTATTCACAAAAGGAGCTACAGATCCTGTTATTGCAATTTGCCAATTCTATTTTACTAATGTATTAGCTAATTAAATTTGGTTGAACCGAGCTTCAATAATGACTATTATTCGACCTGGAAAGTATTTTAATATCATTCACTTTACTCTACCTAGCTCCGTTTTTTGATATGAAACATACATTAACGATACTTTGAGAGCGATGAAGTGTGAAACGATAAAGTTATCAAGAAGGCAGTTTTTATGTTATCGTGTTTTTATTTAACGATTTCTTCGCAGAATTGTGGTTTTTGTATTAATTTAAAGCATTTGAGATTTATGGTATGTACAACGAACGCGAACAGCGTACATACGTCACGCATGATTTATGCACCAAGCAGATCGCTGAATGTAGATTAATTTTTTTAAAGTCAACTTCAAGGAAAAATTTTTTTTGTTTTTGTAAATTATTTCAGAAGTACTGAAAAATTTCAGTATTTGTAAGCAATAATCAATTAGATTAAGAACTTTAAACTTGGTTGATTGTAGTCTAAGCATATTCTTAGATAATATGTTTAGAAGTTAGTTCGAAATCCTCTTGTAATCACTTTACAATAACTTAGCAATAATTTAACAGAAATTGCTCAAACTTTTTTGCATAGCAAAATTTAATGCAAACGTGACAAACAGTTTAAAATTACGCATTAACACCTACAAACACTTTCAGAACTTGTAATGCAATGAAATGTGCTTTAGTCAATTAATCGTTTATCAAAGGTCAATCGAACAAAAACGATTAAATCAATCTATAGTGAATTAAATCAATTTAGTTGAAAATTTGCTATAATAGATAAAGTAAATGAACGATCAAAACCAATAATGCGATAAAAAATTAATCACCCTGAAATTTGAACATAATTAAATATTTTACTTCGAAATTAGCCTACGAACTCATTTAAGCTAACAATATTGTAAACTCAGCCTAATGTTTCAATTATAAACAATTCAAATTTGAAACTGTTCGTTTTTAAAGCTTCTGATTAAAATTGAGCATTCAAATAAAAAACTATCTACATTTGTTCTATTGAGATTTAAAACTTTTAAAACGGGAAATTCTCTTTTTCAAACACTTAATATGAAATAACACTTTTAAATGCTTGAACTTCAAACCTACTTTTCTATGTTTAAGAAATCGTTTATTTATAAAGGTTCCCAAGATGACTTGTATTATGGAACCA
>NC_046658.1:82720430-82746027 GCF_010883055.1 Belonocnema kinseyi | reverse complement strand
AAAGGAGGTTTATCAAAAGGTGGATCATCTTTACCCCGTTTTACTTCGATTACTATATTTTGTCAAAAAATAAACATGTTTTTGATTCTATTCTTGAAAATCTACTTTAAAACAGAAGGATAAGTTTGGGAAACATGCATAGAAAGTTACAATTTTTTTTTTTTTACTCTGACCCAAGTACTGTAAAAATTTCAAAGTTATATTAAATAATTGCACTACATTTTCCTAGTTTTTTATTATTAAATGCCTACTATTGTATTTTTGGTTAGTAATTTATCTTTTTTAGTTCAAAATTCTACTATTTGGTTAAACAGTTTATTATTTTGGTTGTAACTGTAACCTTTCTATTAAAAAGTCGTCTCTTTTCTTAAAACATTTTTTTAACTAAAATAAAAATTTGTATAAAATGTTTTTAACTTAAAAAGTAACTTCAATTTTTTGTTGAAAATTGATCTTTTATAGCTGAATATTTATTTGATCAAAAACTCATTTTTTTTAATGTTTATTTTTTGGTAGAATTAAACTATGTTTGGTTTTAAATTGAAATCCTTTTTGGTTGAAGATTCATTATTTTAGTTGAAAGATGAATAATTTGGTTGTAAATCAACTTTATTTTGTTCATTAAACTTTTTTAATATTTAAGTAATTATTAGAAAATCAACTGTTTTGTTGAAAAATCATGTTTTCTAGTTGACAGATCAACTGTTTTGAGACTATTTACGTTGTTTATATACAGATTTTTTTAAATACTGGGAATATAACATTACTGCATTTGATGTAACTGTTCGTTTTTTCGAGTTCCTTTTGAATGTTCTATTGAGGAAACTTTGTTGAAATTTCATGATCTATGAATATCGATGCACATAATTCGAACACATTGTCAACTTTCTTTATATAGAAAAAATCTATTTATTATGAGTAATCAAACACTACTGTAACTTAAAAATTTGTTCGTTGCAATAAGAAACAATGATTAATGTTTTGATGGTTTTTCTGTTTTTATGGAAAAAGAGTTTCCGGTATACCTTGCAAATATCAACATGCTAAGACAACTCTCAGCTTTTTTTATTTACAGAAAATAAGCCTACCGCAGTAAGAAACAAATTTATTTCATGCATAAAAGGATGAAAATTGTTTATAAAGTAAGAATAAATCAATCCATTCATAGTGAGTACACCTAGAGTACTTCAAAGCGGTGAAAAATTTCCTCTGTGTTTAGATTATTTTGGGCTGTGAACTCGGTATATACGATTTTAGAACAACTTGGTTGTGTTTGTGCAAGATGCGAATTGTCGATTCTTGCACTTAGAAATTATCTTTTATGCAGCGCAGTAAAGTAGAGGAAAGCTCCGTGGGTTTCATAGATAGTGCCAAAACCACCCTTCGCAATTGTGTCATGCGGGATTAACTATCTCCGAGTAATTGTTTCGTGGTGTCGATCCTGGTATATAGAATGCTAGAGAAAGGGTCGTTTGGGCCTGCGTGTTTTAGATTGATGGATGGTATGGTCATGGCTAATTATTGGTTCTATTGTATCCACTTTCTCAGCCTGGTGCTATCACGTGACAAATTACATCATGGTCCTTCCTGTATTCTTTCACTTAACTGATCTAAGAATCTCCCCTTGTCTTCCTAATAAAATCCCCTGATTTCTTCTTAACTGTGCCCTCCAATTTCTTATCAGGAACTATTCAATCAATCTTAGTGCATCGGTTTTGTTTCGTAGAAAAACCGTACTGGTCTTGTTATCAACTTCCAGATGTTTGTAATAAGAAGTTTCGCAACCCGTTCATTTTGTCCAAAAAATAATTAATGAAAATGCTACAATGTAAAGTGCCCAGTTAAAATTTTTTTTTTAAATTTCAATATTAAAAATATAAGATAATATCTACAAAAAGTCACTCATAGTTGAAGAAGTTAAATTAAAAAAGATCAAAATTCAGATATCAAATTGCATAACTTTTTTATGTTGTCTGTATAAATGCACTATTTCAGATTCTAATTTAGACCTGATGAAGAAAAAAGATACCCTAAACATACAAGCAGAGAATCAGACTAAAAAAAAGTGAGGGAAGAGGAAAGGATAATTATTTTAAAAAGTAGTTCGTCATTTGAAAGGAATTGGTTGGTAATTAAACTGACACCGATGTTTTAGATACCAACGTAAACGATGATGATTTTCGCAACCAATACTGTAGTTTACAAAGAGATTGCTTTTGCTTTGGGTTTCACAAACACTATTAGCAGAAATACCCTGCACATTCTTTCCGCCACTGTTAAGAACCTTAGTTGGGATAAGGATTACTGAAATAGAAGTGGCTAGAATTTTAGTTTCAGATCGAGATTTCAAAAAAATTTTTAAAACTTGAAAACTTAATCTAGAAACAGGAGAAGAAATCCCACATGTGACTTTTTCAACAATCTTTAATTAACCAGTTCAAAATTATAAGCTTAGTAAGTAATATTTCTGATAGAGACATGTAGTCATCACATGCATGCAGTTGTATGTGTAGAAGCATTTTAATTTAAATTTGGTAAAATCAGTGGTTCAAATGTTGTCCTTTTTAATCGTTTTCAATTATGTTGATCCCAGAATTATCAAGGAAAATTTATACCTTGTAATAATGAGCGATAAAATGGATGCTATAAAGAGAGGGGGAATACATTAATTGAGTTTCTTATAGGAATTATTATTTTAATCTTGCGTGAGTGCATTTGGGAGAAGCTCCTTCAGTTAGTGTACGATTCATAGTTCCTCGAGCATACTATCATTTACTTTTTTAAAAATCGATTTATATCGACGAAATGTAAAAAGTAAGGTTGTTACTGAAATTCAATAATATTTGTGGTATCTGAGTCAAAAAATAGTTTCTCTTCGCCTTCTTTTCCAAATTAGTTTTCTATAAAACGAAGAATCTAATGATTTCTGGTTTAAGAGAATAACCTGAAGATCAGAAATAAATTCGATCCTTTAAGTAGAAAGGAAAAGGTAACATCGCTAAGAAGTCACTTGAATCCTTTATTGGTCCTGCATCTTATTTTTTATTTCACAGTCTATAATAATGGAACACTTCATTTTAAAAAGAAGATGTTGATGAATGGAAACCTCTCAAACCTTTTCAGGAAGCAAGAGATACAATAAAAATCATTAAAATGAAACAATGATTGTGCTGAACAAATTTCTTTCCAATAAATATTATTTTTCACATAATTTTATTGTTGAATGATATGTAAACAGATAATATATATTTAATGCCATTAAAAAAAGTACTAAGTTTGAAAATATTTAATTTAGAGAAAATTGCAAAAAGTTAAAATTATGCAAACTTAGAAGAGAAATCCGATTGTTTTAGTAATTTTAAAGAAAACAAATTTATTTGCCGTATTTTCTATATTTTTGGTTATATTTAAAACTTGGTTTGGCTTAAAGATCATATGGGGAACCAAGAAAAATTCATAAACTTATAATAAATATTCTCCGCTTTGGTTCAAAATTACACAATCATCTTTTTTGTAAACAAGCAAAAATCCAGGTGCACTGAAACATTTTTAACGACAAAGATTCTAGAACTACCTTAATATTATATATAAATCACAATTTCGAAATCAATTTGCAGGCGTATTGCAAAGAGAAGTGACAAGCATTTATTTTAAACTTTTTTTAAAAATAAAAATGTTGGCACTATGTATTTCAATTACTGTGATAATATTTTTCGAAATCTCTTAAAATTACCAGGAAAGCTGTAAAGAAGGCATATTCAAAGCTATTTAAAGCGTTTCAGTTAACTTAAGCTTTCAAATTAACTGAAGCTTTAAAGCACATTAATGCTTATAGCTGAACTTACTTGATTTCCCCGTCCGTTTATTAACTTGGATATAGTATAAGTACAATGGACTAAAGGAATGATTTTATGAATTAGGTTTGTTATACCTAGAAGTTTCCGCTATTAAAAGTGGTGATAAAAGTTTGTTGATTTCCTATCCTTCAAACAGCTGCAAATTAATTGAAATTCAGTATATTGTAATAGAATTTCATATCGTAGAGAACTTAATGGGATATAGCACTGTGACCAATGACCACAATTGAGTTCCGTCGCATCCCCAAACCGGGTTAAAAAGGACGGTCGCGTCGGCTTTTTAGAATCGCTGGCGGGCAGGTTTAAGAAAGTGAAACGATATCCCAAATTCTCCCATAATTACCTCCACCCTCCAAAGTCTTTACGGGTCTCTGAAGGAAGAAGTTGAAAAGGGGATGGGGTGGTTGATAATGACCGCAGGAGATATTTTATCTATAGTCAGCCACCCCAACAAGCTTGATAAGAGAACCCAGGCCTCAAGTCGAGCCGTCTTGGCTCACAGCCATTTTTCATTTGCTAATACGGTAAATAGTCCATAAAGCGCGAGCCAATAAAAATTGTGAGGTCATTCCTGGCGCGATAAAAGTTCTTCTTGCTTATTTTTTCCTTTTCTTACTTTTCTTTTTTCTTATGTTATACACAGCATCCGACTTTACGACATTCATAGTTATTATGCCTTGAAGAATGAGGCCAAGTAACTGCACTGTAAGAACAATGCGAATAATGAATTTGCACTGAGTACTCCACCGCGAAACGAGTTTTGACGCTGTATATGGTCGTCAATCCCACGCTCTTAAGTCAATAAACTCCAGCCACTGAGAGATATTGTCAATTACACTGCCATTTCAAAAACGGTTTCTGCACAGTTCTCCTGCTTAAACATCAGTTTTATGGTGACATTTATATTATTTCAGTGATAAAGTACTCTAATTTGTGTAAAAAAATTAATTAAATTTGCATTCTTCCGAAAGCATTAAGAATAATTACTGAAACCTGCTTTTTTATTTTCTTCCACTTGTTGTGGAATAAGTAATCATTTCCTATCGTTTTTTGCACAGGATATCTGAATCTGGCAGCAGAAATTCACTATTTCCTCAGACTTTTGAGAAAAGTGTGCTTGGCGATTGTTTGGTTGTCCCAACCAAATTTTTTGGTTGGTGTGGAGCAAAAAACTTCTGATTGTGCCAACCAAATCTTGAATGCCCTTTAAAACGATTAAGGTCCAAAGAAATTCCTTAAACAAGTTTAAAAATTGTGAAATTCCGCGAAATTGCTAGAAATCTTAAAAATCTCTAAAAGTCGGTTATAATCTTCGTCATTCCGTGGAAATTTTGAAATCTCTCGAGATCTCTCGAAATCGATTAAAATTTCTCACAGACTCAAAAGTTCTCGAAATCTCTTCAAATGATTTTGAAATGTTGAGAATCATTTTTAAAATTTGGTAAATCCCTTAAAATGTTGTAAATCATATGAAATATCGTACATACTCTCTTAGACCCTATTGAACACGATTAAGATCCTAGATATTTCTTAAACCCTTTAAAAACTGTGAAAAGCCATGAAAACCCTTGAAATTTTTTAAATCCCATCAACATTCCTAAATATCTCTGAAAATTGGTTCAAATCGTTAAACTTTCTTCGAAATATTTCGAAATCAAACTGGATAACCTAAAATCTTTGAAATCCACTTAATCTTCATTGCAATTTTTTCAATTCATGGAAATCTCTCTGATCTTGAAATCCCACAATATATTTAAATCTTCTTAAACCTTTAAAAATCCTTTGAGATCCCGTTAAATCATCGAAATATTTTAGAATCTTTCAAATTCCGTTAAAATCCTTTGAAATCTCTTTAAATCCCTTTGCATCTTCGAAATTCCATCAAACTCCTCCAATCTCCTTCGAAAATCATGAAAGTACTTTGGTATCACATAAAATTCTTTAAAATCCTTTCAAATACATTATTGTAAAGGAAAATATTTTGTGATGCATGAAAGTCAAAATTTGAAAAAAATCAAAATTGTGCCTTATGAAATATTTTGAAACTTGTATTTTCTATACTTTAAGTTTAAAGGTTGGAAGTAGATCTTGAAATTTTCACTTAAGTAAAAGCGGCTTCTGGTTATTATTTTCAAAAACTTACATAATTTATACAAATTTAAACAAATATGAAATACATTTTTGGAAAGCTTTTAGTAACATGGAAAGAATCGACTTAAATAATTGTTAATGTGATGACAACCTCAGACAAAAATTTGTAAATAATTGATAAACATAAGATATTTACGAAAGAAACATTACTTTTTTTATACACTGAAAAAAAGATAGCTGCCGTCAGGATATTCTGCTTAGCCTCGGCATGGTAGATAGTTAGACTTCGCATCCTAGTAGGATTTTGAGCCGAAACGTCTTGGATAGGTGTTTAGCCGAGGGGCTGTGCACTGAGTAATTCTCCTGACTACTACCTCGAATTGAGCATGGAAGTCCTTCTGGGGTCACCTAATGGTCCCAGCCGTTCCAGCAGTCCGTTTAGGTTCGGACATACGCACCGATTCGTGCGCAAGAGACTTACCCAGTTGAGGCCCCGCATTTGCACGATTCAGATTTTTTCATTGTTAATTATTCAGTTTATTAAATTAATCATAGAAGCCGATTCAAAGCCAAAATGTTGAATTTTTAATTATACTACCTCAATTTTAACTTTAATCAAGAATGCTTTCGGTACTTTCATTCGTTCTTTTTGTTTCTTGAAACTTTAACTAATTTAAAAAGGAAGCAAATAGGAACACAAAATGAACGAAAAAGTGAATACAATTTACAACACTTTTGACTGTCTAAATTTTTGTTTTAAAATTAAAATTCTTTTATCGTATATAAAGACTTCAAAATAAAAACAGTAAATAATAAAATATTGAATTAATTGTCAAACTTAAAAAGCAAATATTTTCGAAATTTTCATTATTTACCATTAGAATTTTGAAGTCTTTATACAATTAAGGAATTAAACATTTGAAATAAAATCTGACGAACGTTAAATCACGGCTCCGTTGATATTACATCAAAAAGAATTTTTGTCTAGATTTTGTATGTGGGTTGCCCTACAAGTGTTTTTCAATAAAAAATAAATTTTTTGCCGGAGCTGTTTTTTTAATATAGTCCATTAAAAAAAATTAAAATAACCAGTGTATTTGAGAACGAAGTCAAATATAAAACAAATACGAAGGCCAAATTGTTCTTTGGAAAAATTGCTACAAAAAATCTGTTTCATAATTTTCAATAATACTTCATTTTTTTCAAAAACTTGATTTCTTTACTTCATTATACATTTTTTTCTTGTTTCTTGTTTTCTATATTATTATTTTAAGCCGAAAAGCTGAGAATATGCTCATCCTTAAATGTTTTTAACACTTAAAACTTTTTATCATTAGCTGATAACATTTCTTAAGTAAAAAAATATCTTCAGATAATTCAAAAAACATTTTGTCTGTTCTGATATTGTCAATGGTATAAAAGAGTAAAAACGAAACAAAGTGAGAATCAACATTATTACCGATAACTTTTTGTAGAAATTTCTTCAACGAACATTATTGCTCTCATAAGTCTTTTTTATATCTTGGTTCGTTTTTGAGAAAAACTGGGTATTTTCATTTTTATAAATTAAAAATAGAATTCCTTCAGATACGACTTCGGCGAAAGTTTTGTATTTTATACAAAAAAATAGTGTAAGACTTCCCAGATAAAAAATTAAGAGAAGCATCCATGCTTTTCGTAACTTAAGTTGAATTCATCTCAACAGACGCATGTAAAAGTGTTTATACACTTCTACATTGCCTGTTCTTTTAACTAAAAATAAAATGTTTGCATTTTTTTCCTATTATTATGAATATATCGTCTGCATTTTCCTACCTAACATAAATATAATATTATGTTCTTTTTAACATAATGAAGTGAAATATTATAGAAATAACAATAATTTTCGCAATTATTTTCTATTGAATTACTCTCTTGCTCAGTCGAAAACAGTAGGATTTCCCAAAGTCTAAAGTATTTTTAAGTAGTATGAGTAATAGTTACAGTGATCACGGAGTAGTACCTTCAGCGGTCTTTGTAGTAGTCTGTTAGTCTCGTTAAGTAGTTCGGCAGTAGTCGGCTATCTGACACACGGAATACAAAGTGCACAGCCCCTCGCAGTTAGCTGGCGTTGGATGCGGACGGTGGCTACCCGGTATACTGATCTTAGATATGCAGTAGATAGGGATGGAAAATATCCCAGTTCTTTAGTAAAATAGATTCAAGATTTTTTAATTATTAATGGATATAATTTATTCTTGCGGCATTAATATACTATTTAAGTTATAAATCTATAAATAGTTCTTATTGAAAATTAAAAGGATAAGACATAAACTTTATATAATTAATTATTGCTTATTGTTAATTGTAGTTTGTGATCATTCTGATATCATGAAAGACCAATATTTGAGACATCGCAGTAATAAAAGTAACAATAACTTCCAATTTTAGCCTCGTCAAATCGCTTCATTTATCGTTCAATTAAATATTTTAATAGTTTTTCGCCAAATTCTTTTTTTTCCAGAAAAAAACAAAGGTGACGAACTTGATCAGCAATCTAGCCAATAATTTGTATACAATTCAAAATGTATATGAAAACATTCCAACACCAATATTTACAAATAATATTAAATGATTTAACAAGGGGACCTTTGCATACGCTTTTCTTGTTTGAATTGGTACTCTCCTCAATGAAAAGTACGCGTCAGAGGTTGTCTGAGAAAAATCAAGAAAACGAAATTTGTAACAGTTTTCAAGTAAAATGCATTTTAAAAATTGCGTACGGCTGGTCATCGATCTAGTGTAAAAGTATTTTGAAGCGTAGGCAGCTTCCTGGTAAAGCGATTTGCTGATAATTGCAAGGTTGCGCGTTCGATTCTCATTATACGTACTTTTTAAAATATTTTATTTATTTATAAAAATGCTTGTTCATTCCATTTTTAATAACATTTGATATAATTATGTCATATAACAATTATTTAATTCTTACTGACAATAAAAACTTTTTTATCGTATTTTTATTATCACTCGCTATATTGTGTACATTATAAAAATAACATTTAAAAATAATAATGGTAAATAAAAATGGTTGTAAACGACTCTCAATGAATAGAATTCTCAGGATATTGAAACAATTTGTAACCTAAATTAACGGTACAATATATTTAACATTCTGCCTATAAGAAAGAATATCCGCTTTGATAGGCGTAACACATATCTAAGGGCTCGTGCCAACCCCAGGCTTGGTACTAATCACGGATATCTCATGCAGCCTTGCATTCAAACATTATAATTTAGCTTTCGCAGAAATACGGATAGGGAGTAGAAAGTTCCGGCCAAAGCTTTCTAAAACACATTTACTGTAAGTATCCTTTTTTTGGTGTATTAAAAAATACAATAATTAGTGAAAATTTCAAAATCTACTTTCAACCATACATTGCTAGGTGAAAAAGTTAAATATAATTCATATATAGTGAATAGAATACTGACTTTTTTCATTATTTTTTACATAGAAAAGTTCATAAAACAAATGAAAAATGTCATTGTGTCATCCAGTATGTATAAACTATACATAACTTTTTCACCTGGGGTTTGCAACAATACAATTAAGTTCTCTTTCAAATTTGTAGATCTTTGGACGCAAAGCATAGAATATACGATCTTCGGAGTAGGTTAGTTACACCAGCCCTCCTCCTAATTCCTGGGTTTTCTATAGCTCACTGAATTGCGCCTCAAATGCGTTAAAATGCGCCACCCATAAAAATTTATTCGCCACAAAGCTGTAGGAGATATATTTGTTGTTACGCGGGGCAATATATAAATTTATAAAAGTCTTTTCGGATAGGATTTCAAATGCGCTTATATGTGCCACTTTCGAAATTAACAAAAAGCCAAAATCAATCCTCTCATTACCATTTGTTACGATCCAACAATTGATGATATCTCTAAATAACCTAAATTTCAATATAAAAATTCATAATGGTTTCTTTGGATAGGAGTTGAAATGCACCCATATGCGACACTTTCAATATTAATAAAAAACCATAATCATCCCCTCATTACCACTTGCTGTCTATCCACTACCCGATGATGTCTCCAAATAACCTGAATTGCAATATAAAAATTTATAATGGAAATTTGAAATCCTATACCCATTTGAAATGCTATACAAAGTGATCATTATAAATTTTTATTTTGCAATTTAAGTTATTTGGAGATGTCATCAGATAGTAGATTGTAACAAGCGATAATCAGGGGGTTGGTTATGGTTTTTTTTGGTAATTTCGAAAGTGAAGCATAGGTGCGAATTTGAAATCCTAAACGAAAAGATCTTCATAAATTTTTATATTGCAATTTAGCTTATTTGTAGATATCATCGGGTATTCCATCGGTGGCAAGTAGTATTGAGAGGATTGATTATGGTTTTTTGTTAATTTAGAAATGGGCGCATATGCGCGCATTAAAAATCCTATCCGTAGAGATCATCATACATATTTATATTGTAATTTTAGTTATTTGGAGATATCATCCGTTACTGCATCGGTAGCAAGTGGTAATGAGGGGGTTGATTATGATTTTTGGTTAATTTTGAAAGTGGCACACATTGTTGCATTTGAAATCCTAACCAAAGAGACCATTATAATTTTTTATATTGCAATTTAGATTATTTGGAGATAGCTTCGGATAGTAGATCGTAACAAGTCGTAATGAAGGGGGTTGATTATGGTTTCTTTTATTTCGAAAGTGGCACATATAAGTGCATTCGAAATTCTATACGAAAAGCTTTTCAAAAAAATGTATAGTGCAATTTAGAATATTGGAAGACATCATTGTATAGTGGATCAGCAACAAGTGGCAATAAGGGGTTTGATTCTGGTTTGTTTGTTCACTGTGAAAGTGGCGCATATGAGCACTTCAGAAATTCCATATGAAAGCCACTTCATCAATGCGGATTGAAATTTGTTTATTTTGTTGTTCATCATTCGTACAGTTTTGTTCCCTCCATATCTTGGAAAATTTTCAATATTTTCAAAACAAATTTTATGGCGAATATGAGCGCATTTGAAGAGGAATTAATCCATGTCCGGAACTTTATATTGCACATCACTATTGAGGATTTAAAACTTGCGTTACACTGCCCCCCCCCCATATGATATATTTTTTAATTAGCTAGCGCAAAATTTGTTAGTAGTGGCGCATTTGAGCGGATTCGAAGTTATGAAAGATAGGTATAATGAATTGCAAAACAATTTATTAGTTTAGAAAAATGACACTAGCCTCCCACCCCATTTTGATCGCTGATAACTCGGTTATTAATATGGCGTAAAGTTTTTTGTTTATGGCGCATATGAGCGCAATTTAAATCTTAATAGCAAACTCGCTTCACCAATTCGGATTGAAAACTTTTCATTTAGTTGGCCATCACCTTGTAAAATTTTGTTACCTCTATATCTTGGTTAATTTTCAAGCTTAAAAAAAAAAAAATGATGGAACATATGAGCGCATTTGAAACCCCATAGGAAACTCCCTTCATAAATGGGGATTGAAAACTTTTTATTTACTTTTTTTTATTAGTTGAATGTTTATAGTCGCATCAACTGTCAGAGTCATCAGCGACTATACTGTAGAGTTAATTTTAAACTGTATGGTATCTGTGGGGTAGTATACCAAGGAAGAAAAGCGAAGCTTTCAGAAAGCATGTCCAGTTTCGCTTCCAGCTTTGGGAATCGAACTCGCGCTAGCGTGACTGCTATGGCTGCAGTGTTGGAATATAGGACAATCACTCTACCATCTGAGCAACGATGATTCCCTACTTTTTATTTTGTTGTTTATAATTCGTACAATTTTGCTACCTCCATATCTTGGGAAATTTTCAAAATAAAAAAAAAAATTTATGGCGCATATGAGCGCATTTGAAGACGAATGAATCCATGTCCTCAACTTTATATTGCACATCACTGTTAAGGATTAACACCTGCGCTATACTGGCCCCCCTCCAAATTATGATATCCTTGTTAATTAGCTAGCGCAATATTTTTAGTGGTGGCGCATTTGAGGTCATTTAAAGTTATGAATGATAGGTATGATGAATTTGAAACAATTTTATTAGTTTACAAAAATGAAGCCGGCACCTCTCCCCCATTTCGATCGCTGATAACTCGGTTATCAATGTGGCAAACATTTTTTTCTATATGGCGTATTTGGGGCTTAATTCAGTGGGATGTAGGAAATCAGAAAATTAAGAGGGGGGAGGCTGGTGTAACTGACCTCTTTGGAGTATTTCATAAGGCGCTATTTTGAATTTTTCAAATTTTTACTTTCATGCATTACGAAATATATTTCTTTACAATGATGTAGCCTTTTAATTGGCACCTGAATAGTTGATTTCAAGAAGAAAAGAATTAATGAGTTAAAAAACTTGGCAGTCATCTTGAATTTTTTAAAATTTTAAGCTTCAATTGTCATCACGCGCTTTCTAATAAATAAATCTGCATATTGTGAGAATTTGACGAAATTTTGTTATTAATTGTGGAAATTATAATTTTGGTTCAAATTTATGGGTATTGCAGAAAGCCAATTGATTCCGATGAAATAAAAAAAAAATTACGTTCATTTTAAATTTTACAATACATTTCCCCATGTTGCATGAGAAACATTGAGTAGTAGTTTGGGCCGAATGTTACTTTTAACCGATTTCGCTCAAATTTTTAAGATATAATTTTGTTGGTAATTCCAACAAAATAGAAGAGTTAGGCAAAGATCAATCAAACGTTATTTCTAGGTCAAGATCAGAGCAAAATGATTTTTGACTTCTTGTTGAAATTCGGGCTTTTTTAATATATCGAGGGGATATTCTGTCTGGATTTGAACGTTTTGAAAGCTAGGATTTTTCGTGCAGTCTTAAACGAAATCATGCAATACTATAAAAAGCATGAACTCGTAACGTTGAAGTTGTTGTAGCAATGACGAAGGCAGTAAAACTATACTTGAAGTCGTAAGAAGAAGGAAAGAGTCATTATACAACGTAGTGAGTCAGTAAAGATGAGCGTAGCTTCGTGCGAAGTCAGTGCCAAGTCACTACGCAGTCAGTGCTGAGTCAGTAGGAAGCCAGAACGAAGCCATCGAGGTCGGAATCGAGTGGATTAAACATAATCGAGAAGGAAGGCACGTTGCAATGTATAGTACGCGCCCGGTCAAACCGAGTCATGAAGGCAGGACGAAGTCAGAACGAAGTCGACAGTCAGCGCTGAAATTCATCGAAGTCAACATCTAACGAATTTAAAAACTAGAGATAAACCAAGTCACGAAAGTACGATTCAAGTTGCAAGACATGGTTGATATATCGTTACATTGACTTCAGCGGACTTCGACGTGAATAGCCCCTTGCAATATATAAAACTTAGCTTGCCGAAAAAAAATTGTTATCTGTATTATACTTGTTTGACGATGATACCGAAAATTTTGTTTGTTTTTACATATTTCTAACGGCTTAGGAGATCCTTCTAGAAAGTTACAATTTCTATTTTTTTGAAGAAAATTTTGAAGGATTATACTCGTTCAGACCTACCTATTCTGAATTTTTAAATGAAAAATAACTAATTTAATAATTAAAAAATTTTCATTCATAAATTTTAATCTCATTTATGAGCCAAAAAAGGTTCGATAATCTCAGCCAAGACAAGGCTCGTCTTAAGTCAAGTAAACGTCGTCTTAGCCAAGACAAGGCTCGACTTAGGACAAGTAAACGCCTCTTTACCTGTCGTGGCCATAAAAGTAAGACGAAGGCCTATGTCTCGACTCAGTTTTGAGACGCAGCCAGACATCGATGTCTTGGAGATGAACTCAAGACATAACCAAGTCGAACTCAAATCGAAGCATTTTTACTCGGGCTTCTACTAAAAAGTGTAAAATTTAATTTAAAAAATAGGCCACGCATCTAGCACGAAATACGCCTAGGCCAGAGATTCGCGCAATTTCTAGATAATCGTATTTTACGGTTACTTTAGCAAACACCTACCGCCCAACCCCTCCCAATGTAGAGAACCAAGTGAACCGTTATCCCTTCACGAGTTTCACCCGTCAACCTATATAACATATATTCAGCTTGAAATACCTAATGAGCAAATACGTTACACAGAGTGAACAAAACGAAGCGTGAGTTGAAAACACGACCCTACTTGCGACATTTGCAAATTGTTGATACGACTGCAATTTATGCACGCAGGGGCTTATATTTGCGCGGGAAATCATATTCACATGCGAACTTCTGGCATCGAATCCTCGAAATTTTGCGTTTGTGCAACTAAGTAAATTACGCTTTGAACTCACTTGCAAGGATCAAAGCGCAAAATTAGTTCAAAAAAGGGAGATAGGGCAATTTTTTCATGCAAAAGGAGAAAAATAGAGAAAATAATTTTTCAATGATTTCTGCCATTAAACAATTTATTTTCCTAAATTTGATATACTAAGGTTTTTTGAAATCCATTCATGGGGAAATAAAAAAAAACCGAAAAAAATTTAAATAAACAATCTTTGTAATTTTTTAAATATACTTTGCTTCGCACAAATCACGTTACTGAAAAACATTATACGAATTTGAAAGTAAATTTATGTTTCATTATTCAATGTATGTCTTTTCAACTGTTGCTCAAAACTATGCTAGAATGGTGATAATATTATTTGAATTCACCACAAAAGTCTCTGTTCCATTAAAAGAAACTGTACATTGTCAAAGAATTGATTAGGAAAATTTCGTATTTGCAGTACTTTTTAGTATTAAATTATGTTTTATTGTGGTCTTTTAAGAAATTCCAACTGTAGTTTGATTCTTCATCAGAATAATACAGATTAATAGGAATCTGAAGAAATCAACATTGAAAATCCTAGACATTTGTATGTGCCTTTGGAATGCAATTTTCAACAACAAAAAATGTAACATGAAAATTCAATTTATCTCATATGATACGCTAGATACTTCTTAATCTGTACTCCCTTGACGAAGAATTAAAGAGATATATTTTGGTGGGCACAACATTGTAAATTTCACTATATTAGCTATAAAGGTACTTATTAGTATGTACTGTAATTAGGCATACGAAAAATACTGTTTTCAAATAGATATTGATTTTAAAATTTGGTCAATACAGTCCTAGAAAGCTTAAAGAAACCACTAGAAGGTATTTAAAATATTTTTTAAAACTATTTAAATTATATTTCTAGAAATTTCATGGTTAATTGATTATAAGTCGTTTTTAAATGGTCCTTCTAGCCAATTTATTTTTCCGAAATGCTATTTCTTTGAGAAGCTAATACGCAAATAAGTTAAGATTAATTCCATATCTTTGTAATTACTTAAAATAAAACTTTAAATTAGTCTCTACAGTGTACGAGCCTTCTTCTCGAAATAAAGTAGTTAAATATAATAAATATAACGGTCGAAATAATAAAATCGAGAGATATAATTTTAAGGCCTATACTTTTCTTTGGATGAAATAGAATACAGATTTTCTTAAATAAACATGATTATGATTTAATGAGCTTAGATGCATATTAGTTTCATAATCTTATCTTGTATTACTATAGTTTTCACGCAAAAAAAAACAAGAGAAAATGTGGATCCGGAAAAGCTGACTCCATCCAAAATTCTACATTTAAACTTCAAATAATTTGATTTAAAGTAATAATCTATTTAAAGTCATATTAACAGTATCATTTACATTGTAATAAATATCTCTAACACCAATTCATTATAGACATATGCCTCGAAGCAAAAATGATGCCTTAAGATAGTTGTGCAAAAAGTCAGACATCTAAAAAAATAGGGTTTCTATAATTTTAACAATTAAAATATTATAAATGATGTCATTTTAAATAAAAAAAACGTTATTTTTTATAAAAAATGTTCAAATTCACAAAAAAACAATAATTTTGACCATGTTTTTTACTAATGAACTTTTTCTGACAGTCGCTTATTACCAATTTTTGCAAACTTATTTCATTTTAATACATAATTAGTTACTTTCTCCGGGAAAGAATTCTCTACAATTCAACTGTTTTCAATTTTTAAAATAACTTAATAATCTTGAAATATAATTATTTGTTTTAAAAATATTATCTCACCAAAAAAATTGTTCCATCAATTTCAGCCATAGGAAAAAATTTACTTTCAAATATGGAAACAGTAGCATTGTAGAGAATGTTTCCCCGGAATAAACCAGCCGTCAGTTGTTAAAAGGCAATAATTTTTCAATATTTGGTAAGAACCGACGATCAGAAAAAATTTAATTGCAAAAAACATGGTTAAAATTCATGCTTTTTTAAAATTTTTTACATTTTTTATAAAAAATAATGTTTTTGATTGGAAATGATATCAGTTATAATATTTAGATTCTTAAAATCATGGATAAACTATTTTTTTCATATATCTGACTTTTGGCATGACAACTACCTTAAAAAAATAACTTTACTTTTCAGAGTTAACTATTGCAGTTGCATCCAAGGAAATTGAAACTCTTACAGTTACATATGGTCGATTAGTTTATTGAACTTCTGCCTTCCAATAATCTGTTTAGTTGTTCAGAGTTCGCCGACAAATACAAAGTGACGATTCATTCCAGAACGAGTTGCTCTTCGTCCAAAACTTGGGAAGGACGATATACCCACAAAGCTTTTAGTTGAAACTCTCTCGACTTCGCTTTTAGTTGAAACAACACGTCTATCCGATAACTTGAATGAAGAAAATGTACCAGAATATTCGTACAAAGTTCGGTTTTACCTTTTTCGTAAATAATATTCTCTACAGAAGTCTTTCATTTTAGGAATGTTATGTAGCATTAATCATACCTAAAGGCAGATTAAAAGACTGTTTTAGATTTTATATTTATTTTACTTTTTAACTATACAGTTCTTAACATGAACAACAAAAAATTTTAATCTAGGGCAAGTAAAGAACTTTCGAAAAAATATAAGGGACTGATAATAACATCTAGATAATGCCCAGAAATAAAATTTTACAGATTAAATGAAATTTTTTTCTGTAATAGAATTCAAACCAGAAAATCCTGAGCAAATTGTAGAAGTCATTTTTCCTAAGGAACTATATACTGGAAACAAATCAAACAGAAATCTTTCATATGGAACTGCCTGTTTACGTCCGTAGCCCCTAGATTCGTGTCCAAGGCCATAACCGAAACCGTACATAAACTCAGTTTCCAGGGTACTTTCAATTATATTAAAATAAATTTTTCTTGCTGAAAATCTATAAAATCAGCTTCAAAAGGTTTTAGCAATAATATTTTATTACAATATAACATATCCGAGTGACAAAAAACATAACGGCAGTTAGGAACTGCCGTTTTAACTCATAAAACTTAAATTGTGTTTCAAAGAGCTTACTAGAAGCAAAAATCCTGAATTTTCAAATTTTATTGTTTCACTTACCTGATGATTAAACAGCACTCTTAAGGTCCTAAACCATTTGGCCTACCTCGTTATTTATTGTATTCATCTGGCAACTATGACCAAAGGCCTCTCGACCTTTGAATTTCAAACTTAGTGGTATTTACTCTGGGAGTTTCCTCTGGGTTTTTCCGTTTCCTCAATTTTCGTCAGTGATCGTAAGTGAACAATTTTTCTCTAACACCGTATCAAGTCAACAGGGTTCATATTCATTCGCTGTCGAGCATCTAATCTATGCAAGTCGATATCGTAAGTGTATACATGTTAAATTTCATTTAAAAAATATATGTATATTACATCAAATTCATCAGTGTTTTATCTTCATCGAACTTGTGTGAGTGATTTCCTATTTGCAAAAATTATTCGTGAATAGTTTTATTAAAATTGTCCCTATTTTTAGGTTTTAACTGTTTATTATTTTTTTAACTAAAAATTCAATTATTATATTTGTGGGTGCCAATCAATCGCTTTTATTTGAAAATTCAACTATTAAGTTTTAAATTAAATATTTTTGATCAAAAATTAATTTTTCTTTGTTAGAAATTATCTTAGTGAACTGAAAATTCAAATATTGTTTGGTAAAAAATGGAAGTTTTTGCTAAAAAATTAACTATATCATTATTTGTTCATCCATCTCTTTGGTTTAAAATTTAATTTTTTAGCTAAATTTGTTTCTATTTTTTAATCAATTCTTTGAACTGTAAGTTTCACTTTTATTTAAAAAATAATTGATTTTAGTTTAAAATAGAACTCTTTAGATGAATATTAACTTTTTTGTGAAAGAAAAGTCTGATAAAATTCAGGTATTTAGATGAAAATTTAGGTACTTCGATGTTTATTAAAAATATTAAATTATTTTGTTTAAAAATTAATTACTTTGTTATTAAATCCACTGTTTTGTTAAAAATTTAATTATTTTGTAAAAAATTCAGAGTTTTTGTCGAAAAATCGTCTATTGAGCTGAAAATTCGAATCTTTGGGTAAAAATTCATCATTTGGTCTTAAAGTACAGTTATTTAAATGATAATGCATTTTTTGGTTGATAATCATTTTTACATTCTCATCAGTGAAGGTATTAGATATGTGTAAAATTTGACCCCCTCAGTTTTTGTCGAATGGCCATGTTTTGAGACCCCCTGAATCCGAAAAACAGGTTTTTACGAATGTGTCTGTATGTATGTATGTCTGTCTGTCTGTGAACACGATAGCTTTTGAAAAAAGTAATCTATTATATTGCCCTTTGGTACACTCGTTAAGTGTCCTAAACTAAAGGTCAAGTTCGTTAGCCAACCATTTTGGATGAAAATTCAAAAAGTGGGCACTTTTTGAATATTTTTGAGACCACTTTTTTAAAAATTCAAAAATTCTCTGCATTGTTATTCATAGTATTCAAAAAATTTAACAATTTATTAAAATGAATTTTTTCGGAAAATCAAAAATTACCAGAGTTACAGCATTTTCAAAATAAAGAAATAAAAAAAATAAAATGAACAATTTAGGCCCAACAACGCATGATAAGCAAAATATTCTGAAAAAGAAAAACATTGTTTTTTGAAAGACCTACAAGATTATGATAACTATTTTTTCAATTTCGTCACAAAGTTGAATATTCCAAATTAGGTCAAACAAAAAAATTTTGAAACCACATTTTTTCAAGATTTAAAAATTCTATGCACAGTCGTTCATAGTACTCAGAAAGTCAAACAATTTATCCTAATGACTTTTTTCTAGAAAAAGAAAATTTTCAGAGTTAGAGCATTTTCAAAATCCAAAAAAACAAACTGAAATGAACATTTTAAGCCAGAAAACGGATGATATGAAAAAAAGCCAGGAAAAGAAAAACTTTGCTTTTTGAAAGCCCTACAGGACTACAATAACAACTTTTTTAATTTGGTCAAAAATTTGAACATTCCAAATTTGATCCAACCGAACATAATGGAAAATTCAAAAATTTCATTTTTTGGTTAAACTATGCAAGATACGAAAAAAGTATAATGTAGAAAAGTTGACATGTTGGACAAAATGGAGTGCGAAGCACGAGATGCGTGATGAGAATGTGTTCGTTAAAGCCAACAGAGCTTTAACAAAAGAGAGTTCAAAATCATAAAATTATAGTTGTCGGTCCGTTCACCTTTGATTTTAAAGGGTCTGTGCCCGAATGCGGAAGAAATGCAAAGACTAAGTGCGGAGTGCGATTGCCATCAGTCGCGTGCCGTAGGTGCGCTCAAACTCTCGTATTCTTCGGTAGAAAAGTTCTTTGCAAAACACTCAATTGTCTTTTAAAAAATTCATCTTTTTAGCTCAGACTTAGAGGTTTGAATGTTTGGGTAAAAATACAACTTTTGTGGTTGAAGTTGATTCTTTGTGGTTTAAAAAAATCTTCTTTTTAAGTTAAAAATTGAACTATTTTTTCAGACATTAAACCTTTTTGTTAAAATTTTAATTATTTAATTGAAAATTAAACTATTTTGTTAAGGAGTCATCTTTTCTAGCATCAAATTTCACTGTCTTGTTGAACATATGTCTTTTTGCCTTGAAAATTCTACTCTCTGGTGGAAAAAACGACTACTATCGGTTAAAGTTCAATCTTTTCTGTTTGAAAATTCGACAATTTGTTTCAAAATTCGTCTTCGTAAAACGAAAATTCAACTAATTTAAAAAAATGTAATTATTCTGTTGTAAAATCGTCCCTTGTCCTAAAATCTTATAACTTGTAAATGCAACTGTTTGGTTGATAATTAATTTTTTGTTGTTTAAAATTCAGTTATTTGGTTAAAAATTCAATTATAAAAAGAATTAAAAACTTAGGTTGCAAATGCAAATATTTTGTAACTGCGCATCTTTTTTATTCGAAAATTTAGCTGGTGAGTTGAAAGTTGGTATTTTTGGTTAGAAAATGCGTTCTTTTTTAAATTGACAGTATATATTTTCTTCTACAAACGTTTCTGGTGGAACTTTCAACATTTTTTCTGTCAAATTCGTCTTTTCGACCTAAGGATTCAACTATTAGGTTAACCCTGCAACTTTTTTTTGGTTTAAGTTTAATGTTTTTAATTGAAATTTTATCTTTATATGTAGATCATTCAACTATTTTGTTGAAAGTTCATTTCTTTATATTCTGCTTCAAACCTGAAGCGTTTCATACTAAATAAAATATGGTGCATATGCATGAATTTTATATAAAAAGAATTTATTCTACTATGATTCCCCCATTTTCGTGAAAAATTACCATATTTCCCCAGTTTTCAGAATATTTTGGGCTGTGATGTCTGTTAAAATATTATATTAATACGTTTTTTTTCTATATTTAAAGCGCTTATTAAATGAAGTCATAGAAAAAATTTCGACTTAAAACAGAGGGTGGGGCCTTTAGGTAATGATCTTTGACGAATAAGGGGAGGGAAGTAAAAAGTGGTCAAAGAAACGAGACATAGTTTTTGAACGGCCCGTGAGACACTTTTTTACTGAAATTTAATTTTCACTATCCTCTTTAGGGCATTACGTATTTTTAGTAACATTCCAGTCGATATGATTGCCCTCTTTTTATCAATTTTTTTTTTACAGGGCTGGACAAGGCGTACGATGTTCAGGGATGCTTGGACGGATGACGGTGGGAAAGGATGGTGGCGATGTCGGTCCAGGTTGGGAAGATTGTTGGCGGTGGCGACGGCCATTTCCTGTTTCGTTGCAATGTTTCCGGGTGTCGTGGCTAATCCGGATGCGAAGCGCCTCTACGACGACCTTTTATCGAATTACAACCGCTGGATTAGGCCTGTTGGCAATAACAGCGACCGCCTCACTGTCAAAATGGGCTTGCGTCTCTCTCAGCTCATCGATGTGGTATGTTTTTACTTTTATTATTATTTTTATTACAAACTCCGAATAGTTATACTTAGTTTCCACCCAGGACCAGTTTTGAACTACCATCTCGCTTCCAAAGGAGATTAAAATACTTTAGTATTCTTATCAAATGAATCAAAAAAGATAATTTCATTTCACGCATTTTCTAAGTGGAATTGATGAGCATAGGCAGAAGGCCCATCTTTAAAATATAATAATACGGTTGGATCATTTTCATATTATTATTAAAATTAGCAAAATCAATTATGCGCTACGTGCTCTTCTTAAAAGTTTCTTATTTTCATTGCCTACTTATATAATTACTATATATGCTTTAGTTTCAAGTACTTTAAAATATTAACCATAATTATGAATTAAAATAAACATTAAATTATCAACAAATTTCTTTTATTCTTGTCAAATAGTCTTTCTTCTCCACCACAGTCTTTGAGAATCCTCTGATTAATGACTGTCCATTAGCGTTTTACCGCATACATTGCGCAGGAATTTCTTGCTAACTGCATTCATTTTAGACTTATCCTTTTCTTGGTAGTAGTTCGGGAGCGGCATAGGAGAGATGGTATGACCTAAAAGTTACCCGGAATTTTTAAAATGGATATTGTGCAGAATGGTATCCTGAATCCAAAGGTATAAGGTGCTTTCGCGAATTTACAGTTGTTTTCTGGATAATTTTATTTAAAGTAGTCCGGCTACTGGGAAAGCTAGTCAAAGCTGTGTCCATTATTTTTTTCTGAAATTTGGAATTGAATACAAAATTTGGTCAGGATATCAATTAGTAAATCAGGTATCAAATCTTTATGCTGATCAATATAAATGACATGTTTTTAAAATAATAAAATGTAAATTTAAATGTTTATTCGACTCGATTCTAGCTACATATATGATTTTAGGTTAAATTTTGTTAAAATTAAGCTCAAATACCCTGAAAGCAAGTATAAATCAGCAGTAATTCAAATTTTACAGAATATTTTCTGTTTGCAAACAAGTTTTCCTAACAATATTCAACGTGTTATAAAGCCAAAATTAGCCATTTCTGGAGCCCGCGAAAGGCATCTCTATAAGATCTTATGTCTTTTGACACGACTTTAAACAGAGATAATTCAAATTTTAACCTGGAAAGGGCTCCTAAAAAACGCATTATGTGAAAGAGGACATATTTCTCAGCAAAATAAAAAATTTTTTAATGATTTTTCATTTGGTCGATCCAATAACCGGACTGCCTTAAAATTTTTCAAACGAATAATGCTTTATCTCCTAAAATTGTTGAAATTAGAAAAAAAATTTCTCGTGAAAACAACTAATATCGTCGGATTCAGGAGACCAATCTGCACAATATCCATTAAAAAAATTCTGGAGACCCATTTCCACTTACCCAAACAGTTCCTGGCTGTCGGATTATAGGTCCAGGTCTCGCTATCGTACAGCACAATGGATGTAATTACAGAGTTAAATATTGAAATTTTAGCTTTACTTGTTATATTTTTTATTTAAATTAACTTTAATATCTGTTTTCTTCAATTTTCGACAACGATGCACTTTGCAACTTTATACAATTTCAAATCATGGAGTTATGAATAACTTTTTATGAATAGTTCAATTTTGACATGTATTATTGAAAAGCCTTAAATTTAAAAAATGAATGAATGATTATGCTTGAAATTGGATGATTCTGAAGAATCAAGTTTTCAATTGTAAATCCTTCTGACTGAAGAAATTTGTGATGGAAATATAATGAACTACAGCTTTTCTGACTACAAATCTTAAAAGTTGCCTACTTTTCTATTACAAATTTTCTAAATTAAAAGCTTTTCAATTTAAAAGATTCACAATTAAAAGTTTTGCAAAATTAAAAATTTACAATCACATATTCTTCAATTTTGATATTTTAGAATTACAAATTATTCAGTTGTTAAGATTTATATTTTAAAGGTACGTAATTTATGAATTTTGTTGCTGTAGTAGTTCAATCTTTAGTATTTACAATTAAAATTTTAAGAATTTTAAAAAATTTCAATTGACAACTTTTAAATTTTTGAGATGTATAAATTAAAGTTCGTATGTTTGGATGATTTTGGAACTCAAAAGTCAAGTTTTAAATTTATAATCTCCCAGAGAAATTTCTATTGTTAATTATCAAAATTACCGAAAATTTTTATTCTGAATTGCCAAAAATAAATATTTTAAAATTTTAAGTATTATTAATTGAAATTTCTACACTTTGAAGAGTTACTATTCTAAAATTAAGAATTTCGAAAATATAGAATTCCAAACTATTGAAGTGTCTAGAATTTTATTTTATAGTTACGTAATTTGGAACAATATTTTGAGAATATTTAAATTTTGAAGATTAAAACTTGAAAATTTTTTAGAATAATGATTTTGATTGAAAATTCTTAAATTTATGATGAAAAATTCTTTAATTTAAAAAATGTGTAAATAAAAGCTCTTAAATTTTGATAATTTCAATGGCCAAAGTCATATTTTGTAGTTTTAGATTGTCAAAACAAAAAACTCAATTTTCACAGGCTTCAGCCTTGAAGGCTTACTATTTCAGGTTCTATTTTATATAAGATTCTCAATTAAATATTCTTAATTTTCAAAAATATATAAATAAAACTTATCGAATTGTGATGATTTTGATGATAGAATAGTCTAATTTTTAAAATTAAAAACTAAAAAGTATTCAATTTAAAAAGATGGAATTATTCCATTTTAGTTTTAATTTTTCCCTTGGATTTCATCTAATTTTAAATTACGAAAATTTGATATTCCAGCTAAAAATAAAGATCTTTGATTCCACTGAAACAACTTTCAGTGGAAACAGATTTTTATAAGACGGCAAACTTACGTGTGCTAATAAATTGTGAAGCTGGGTAGTATACCAAAATAAAGAGACAAAGATACGCGATAAGTACGCGGAAATATTTGAGCTTCAATGGGGAAACAAAGTGAATAAATGAATTTGAAGATTATTATTATTAAGAATACATTTTTTTCGTATGCTGAGAGGATTTTTATTGAAGAGCAGGAAATCTTATAAATTATTCACGTGAATCTCTCAAGTGATTTCTTATTGTGTAATTCCTCAATTCGTGTAAATTATAGAAGAATTGAATTACACAGACACACCAAAAAAATGCATTTGACCATCTGACGAGGGAAACATTTCTGTACGTTTTTGGAGTCGCTGAAGCTGAATCCAAAGTTGGTTTGCTTAGGCCAGATCGCATTTTGTTCATAACCTAAAAAAAAGTGGAAACTTTTTTCCTACTTTTTTGAGATTAGGAACAAAATTTTATCTGAATCAAACCAAACCCGCTGTGAACTTGTAATTTAAAATGATATATAATTGGTAATAGGAACTAAAAAATAATTAGTTAAAAAATAAATTTTTGTTACATTTTTTTTACAAACTTTTTGAAAATCCGTGCATCATATTGAACTGAATGTATTTAAATAAAAAATACAATTTTACTTGAGAAAAGGTAAACATAATTCCAAATCTAATAATAGCTCGGGTTGTAAATTCTTTTCTCATAACCATTTTTCCTATGAAGCAGACCCATATTCCCTTGAGAAATATCGAGTAGTAGTAGTATTAGTAGTTCACTGATTCATGTAGAAAGTCCTCTTTACAATAAAAAGATGTTGAACGAGTTTCAATTTTAGGTATATTCACTGTATATATGCAAATGATGATGCGTTCGTGGATTAAAAATATTTGAAACATTGTTTCTTTTTTGAGTCAAAAAATAGAAATATAAATGTAATAGATTTTAATGTAAATGAAGACGTGAGAATGCTCTAATGTTGCAAATTTCACATAGAACAGGGTCGAAAATGTTTTGTAATACCTGATATTTCCCTAATGTAAACATTTTCTACCAATTAACATAACTTTACTATCCAAAAAGGTGAATTTACTATCTAAAAAGCCGAATTTTCAACATGGCAGTTAAATTTTTGATAAAAAAGGTGACTTTAACAAGATACTTGAATTTTCAACATAATAACTGAGCTTTAAATAAAATAGCTGCATTTTTCACCAATTAACCGAATTTTTTATCTACAAAGAAGAATTTTCAACAAAAAAGATCAACTTTAGAGTTTGCCCTTTAGATAAAAAAGCAATAATAATAGTTAATTAAACAAAATAGTTACATGCTTAAGCTAAAATTCAACTCTTAGACTAAACGGTTAACATTTACACTAGAAAAAAAATGTTTAGCAAGAAATTTCATTTTCAATCAATACAAGTGAATTTTCATCAAAATAGTTGAATTTGCAACTACACAAGATAAGTTTTCAACAACAACAAAATTTCTAAAAAAATGCATTGGTCAGTCAGGTAC
>NC_046658.1:82713647-82720420 GCF_010883055.1 Belonocnema kinseyi | reverse complement strand
TAGAGTATACATAAGAAAAATATAACCGGATACTTTAGTTTCAGGTTAGCCCTGAGAAGTGGGCTGTAATGTTCACGAACTGTCGGAAAAAATTCCTATTAAAAAATATAATCCTTAAATTTTCAGCTGAAAGAACTGGTTTTTAGGATTAACACAAAAACGAATTTTCAATCAGTTGAATTTAAATAAAATATATGACTTTTTAACAAAATATTGTAGTTGAATCCTTAAACAAAACAATGAATTTTCAACAAACTAGATTATTTTTTGAACGAAACTAGCGAATTTTTTACCAGAATTATATTTGTAACATAAAATGCTAATTTTCCTTCAAAAATCTCATTTATAACCAAGAACGGTGACTTTTCTATCGTAAAAGATAAACTTACAATTCTAAAAGACGAATTTTTAATAAGACTTTTGAATTTTTTCAAAAAAAGATGTCTAATAAAATAGTTGAATTCTTGATCAAATAGCTATATTTGCACCATTAAAAGATAAATCTTTAACAAAAAAATTAATTTTCTACCCAAGTGGACAAAATTTCTACAAAAAAGTTTATTTTTAAAGAAGAGAGATAAACTTTCAGCAAATTAGTTCAATTTTCAATTAAAAGAGATAAATTTTGAACAAAGCAGTTGAATTCTCGAATGAAAAAAAACTATTTGCATTTAATTGGAGAAGACGAATTTATAACAAAATAGTTGAATCCTCAAATAAAATGATAAATTTTTAACAATCCAGATTAACTTTTAAACAAAGAAAAAACGATTTTTTCAGAAGAAAGTTGAATTTTCAACCAGAAAATGTCAATTTTCGACAAAATAGTACATTTTTAATTAAGATCGATTACTTTTTGAACATAAAAGATGATTTTACAATGAGAAAAGACCAATTTTCAATAAAATAAAGTGAATTTTCGACTAAAAAAGATTATTTTAATCAAGTAGTTGAATTTTAAAAGAATGAAACTTTAAGCAAAATAATTTAATTTTTACCAGATAGCTATTTTATTAAAAAAAAATATTCAAATTTCTAGCTTAAAAAGTGACTTTACACACAAAAAGACAAATGATAGGTAAAGCAGTTGAACCTAACGAAAAAAGTTGTATTTTTTAAGAAATCGTTGAATCCTCAACCGAGTTTGAGAAAACAGTTGGCTTTCACACCAAAAAAGAAGATTTTTCAAGAAGTAAGTTAATTTTTAATCGAGAAAGATCAAGTTTCAACATAAATTTAATAAAACGCAGTGAATCTTTCAACTAAAAAAAAAATGTATAACAAAAAATAGAATAATAAAATTTTCAGCATAAAAAATTTATTTTCTGCAAAAAATAAATCGAATATTAAATTGGTTTAATTGCACGGAAAAATCCAAATTTTTCACCAAATAGTTGATTCCTCAACTCCAATGATGAATTTCGAACAAAAAAAATTAGGTTTCTACCAAAGTACATGATTATTCAACTAAATAAATACATTCTCTACCAAATAGTTGAATTTTCAATGTATAAAGGCTACATTATTAACCAAAAACGGAGTTGTAGAATTTTGAGATAAAAAACAATTAATTTTTTGCCAAGATAGCGATTTTTCAATGGGATGGTTTAATTTTCAAATGAATACATTTGATTTCACTGACTAGTTTAATTTTATTCCAAATTATGAATTCCTTACACAACAGTTGATTTTTAAACAATAAAGTTGATTTACGACTAAATAGTTTGAATTTTTAACTAAAACGATGAATCTCCACGAAAAAAATCAATCTTTTACAAAGCAATTCAATCTTAAACTAACTAATTGATCTTTTAATAATAAAAAACGATTTCTCAACGAAACATATAGTAATAATTAATATTTTAATGAAAAACTGTTAAATTCAACTAGGAAATACGAGTTTCAAACAAGATAGTTGAATTCTTATCCAAAACCAATTAATTGACAACCAATAATTTGCATTTATAACAAAAAATAATCAACTTTTAACAAAGAAGAATAATTTTCTACCAAAAAGGACGAATGATCAACAAACTGCATTAATTTGCCATCAGTTACTTGAGTTTTGAACTAAAAAAGATCAATTTTTAACCAGATGTATTTATTTTATTAGGATCCGAGCACTCAGAGACTGTCTGTATATCCTGAAATTGGTAAAGATATGCTATACTTTTGTACAGATGAATTTATTCTTTATCAGGAACTCTCGAAAATCGCTGTACATAATATGCTAATCAAGACCTAATTATATTGCGATCTAATTACAATGTTTAATAATGATAAGCATAATTAAATTGGTCTCTTCGTAACAAATTAAGCAATATAAAAACTTCATTTTTAATAAAAATGCAGTTGTATAGTTTCTTTATCAGTACATCAGTATTGTTTTCATTAAATATATTGTCTGTAAACGGAAATTGTCTTCTCGTAAAAGGCAGTTGCGTTTATTTGATCCCATCTCGCTCTAGTTAGAATTTTTGACACGTTTCGTCAGTGCATTTTTAGGTGCACAAGTTTACTGCCATTTCTCTGGGGTATACGAATTGGTTTCCGATTTTCAAGGTGGTGAATTCTCACTGGACGTTTTACGATCGTGTGAAAATCGCGAACGACGTTTATTGTCACTCGAGAAATATATACCCGGATAGTTTCATTCACTGCTTTTATCCTAACAGTGTCGTTTGAACCATTTCTCAAGCTCATCTCTCTATTAGGGATTGGAAAGGCGTTAATCCGAAAGTTCGATTACGAATTCTATATATGTGCCTTAAAGACCGTGTAAATCGAACTTAAATCCTGTTCCTCTAATCATAGATAACACTAGTCCGTAATAAATTTCTCAAGCTTAAACTTAACGGCTCAGAGAGAATAGAGGAAACTTCGCAATTATAGATTTTGTGAAAAACAAGAATTCAGTTGAATATAGGAAAAAACCGTTTTATAAAGAAAAATGTCTGAAACAATCACCAGGTTATAACATTAGCAAAATTCTATTTTACGTAAGTTTCATTTGAACGATAATTAAGTTTCCGAATAACCATTTGTCATCATTTTTATTTTTTCGAATTATCAACCGAAATAACAGATCTTCATTTGGCATAATTTGCACATTTTTGAAATTTCTATTTAACATAAGATTAATTTATCCTAATTTTTATGTTATCTAATTTTTGTATTTTCGATTTGGTATTTTACATAATTTGCATTTTCGATAATTTTACGTAACCTAAATATTTATTTGCACGAGTTTCTATTTCTCATATTTTACATTAATTCAAATTATTATTAGATCACCGAATTAGTGTTTAATAAAAATTTCGTTTCTTCTACATTTCTGTCACCTGGAAATTCTCACTCAGTTTACCGATTTGAGGGAGGATGGAGTCACGCCAAAAACTGTTGTTGGGAACATAACATATGTAATTATTGTAATGAAATTAATTTTTTGTTCTAACTGAAAATGTATATATTCCATTTTTGGCTTAAAATTTATATTTTATCTAATCAAAAATAGATATTTCTTACTGAAGAATGTATTTTTTTTAAATTCGTCTATTTATAAGATACTAATCTTCTAGGTTTGAAATTCGTCCGACTTGGTTAAAAGTGCAACTATTTTGATGAAAAATTAAACTATTTTGTTGCAAATTAAACTTTGTATTTCACAATTTAACTAATTGATCAAAATGAATTTTTGGATTAAAAAGTAATATTTTTAGATTAAGAATTCAACTTCTTGGTAGACAATGAATCTTTTTGGTTTCAATATTGAATAATTTTTTTGAAAATTCATGTAGTTTGCTAAAAATTAGTATTTTCTGGTAAAAAATTAATCTTCTTTGTGGAAAATCTATTTTTTATTGAAAAATTGATCTTTTGACTGAAAATGTAACTGTTTGTGTAAAAATTCATACATGTGTTAGAAACTTGATCCATTTTGCTCGAAATTCGTGTTTTTATGATGTGGATTAATTTTGCTATCTAAAAATGTAATCATTCCATTTTTCGCTGAAAATTGATATTTTAATTTTAAAACGGTTTTTCTTTTTGGTAGGAAATTTGTGTAAGTTGTTAAAAATTCTTCTATTTGTAAAACATTAATCTTCTTTGCTAGGAATTTATCCTATGTATAATGGTTAAAAAGGCAACTGTTTGTTTAAAAGATAATCGGTTTTGTTTGATATATTGTTATAAATATTACATTTTTTTTAAAAATTCAACTGTTCTCGTAAAAAAAAGCCACTTGCTTAAAAAGAAACTTATTATCAGACAATTTAACTATTTACTAGAAAATTATTATTTTTTTTTAAATAATATTTTCAGAATGAAAATTCAACTATTTTGTAGATAATTCATAATTTTGGTTTCAAAATTCAACCATTTGGTCGAAAATTCATGTATTTTGTTGAAAATTAGTTTTTTTTATGTAAGATTCTTCTTTTTAGTAGAAAATCGATCTTTCTGGTTGCGAATTGAACTATTTGTTTAAAATTTTTTTTTTTTAGTCAAAAATTCATCTCTTTGTTGGAGAATTAAACTACTTTGTTGAAAATTCGTTTTTTGTGTGTGTGTTAAAAACAACATGTTTTAAATCTGAAAATTGACAAATTTAATTATTTTCTGTTTTAAGATTAATCTTTTATAAATAATTGAAACTCCAACTATCTTCAGAAAATGAATGTATTTTATTACAAATTCTTCTGGTTTAGTATAAGCTTAGTTTTTTGGTGAAAAATACATCTTTCTGGTTTAAAATTGAACTATTAATTCAAAATTTTGTTTTATTTTGTTAATAATTAACCTCTTTGATTGAAAATAATCTGTTTTGTTAGAAATTCTACTTTTTATTCCATTTAGCTGGTTGAAAGTGGTTTTTTTTAAATTAATTTTTTTATCTGGAAATTTTAATATTTTATTTCAGGGTGAAAGCTTATTTTCTTTGGTTAAAAATATAACTATTTTAATAAAAATTAACCATTTTTTGTTTTAAAGCTTTTAAAAACGTATATTGTTGAAAATTCTATTCTTTTGGTCAAGATTAATTGTTTCAACTAAAAATTTAATTATGTCATTTTTTGTAGAAAATTCGTGTCTCAGAAGAAAATGAATCTAAATTTCTTGAAATTTATTTTTGTGGGTTACAAATTCATCTATTTCATTGAAAAATCTAACTATTTTGTTGGCAAATTGTCTTTATGTTTTAAAAGTTTCTTTTTTGTACAAAATAAATCTTATTGTTCGAAAATTCATCTATTTTGATGGAAATACAAGCTTACGAATTTAAAGCGTTTCATATTGAGTTCACTATTTTATCTATATACGTTTGTTTAAGAATCCCTGCATTTATTATTCCCCTATTTTCATGAAAAATCACCCTATTTTCCCTGTTTTGGGATCTCCTCTTTGTGGAATATGAAGTCTAATATTTTAATATTTTTAATTATTCTTGATTCTTGATAACTATTGTTTGAATTTTGTGTGTTACTATTTAGGCTATAACGGAAGGTTCTGTATAAAAAATTTGATTTTGTAAGTGTTTGACCACTTAGTTTAAAAAAATATTCTATCTGATTGGGGACATCATTTATAAATATTATAAGAATATTTAACTATAAAACAGTTTATGTGTTGTTTATGCTTTATTTGTACTGGATTAAAAAATTGATATTTTGTACATGAATCTTGCACCAGTTGACCTAATACGTGATCAAGTCCTTGACCTGTAATTATTGTGCTCGTTTTTTAGGAATTAATGCGCACATGCTGGTATGTACTTTTTCCTAATTAAACCACGTTCATTCGATTATTCGAGTAGATTGTTTCGTCACTCGAATAATAAGTGGTCTCTAGCAATTACCGGCCAGAAGTACCTGCTGCATAATTTGACTGAGCGTTCACATCAAAGGTAATTAAAGAATACACACTGATCCGAGAAATTAAAGATCGAATGATTAAGGCTTTGAGGGTTTTTCCCATTGGTTACTTCTACCTCGAGTTATTATTTCATCATTTCTTTTAATTACAGACGCGAATTTACGCGGTAGCGGAAACTGCAATCGCTCCACTCCTCCAAGATTTTTTCACTTCACTTTTCAGGGTTTCGTGGCCCTGAACAAAAACCTGTAATAAGGAAGGGGGGGGGGCGATATGAGGCGAGAGGAAGAAGGAGAAGTGATAACAAATAATGTTTAGGGGTGGGAGGGAAAACGAGGGACCGGCAAATATGATAATTAGTGCAAATGAGATGATGGGTAGTAGGGGAAGTGAGAGTACGCTTAGTGGAGGAAAGACGGGGGAGGAAATGTTTGTCGGAGGTTTAAAGCAAATTAGGCGAAGGGTAGTAGGAAAAGCGAGGGGAAATTTGGGTTGAGGTGGTAGGAGAAGTGAGCAAAAATGGGCGAAGCAGAAGTATGATATATGTGTGGGGAGGAGTATAAATAAAAGGTAAGTAGGCGGAGTGAGGAGTGAAGAATAGGTAGAGATAGGGAAAAGAAGTCCTGGAAAAAGAGGAAGTATTCGAATTTAGGGGAAATTATAGAAAGAGGAAAAAGTGAGGAAAGATAGACGGAGAGAAAGTAGGGAAAAATGAGGGGAAAGGATAAGAGGGTGAGCAAAGAAAGTGAGAAAAAATTAGGGAGGGAAATAAGGGGTGAGTAGGCGGAGTCAGAAGTAGAGGAGTAGGGAAAATAATTCCAGGAAAGGGCGGGAAGGGTTAGTTAGGGAAAATCATGCGAAGCGGAAAAGTGAAGAGAGATGGGTGGGGGAAGCAGGGG
>NC_046658.1:82706493-82713547 GCF_010883055.1 Belonocnema kinseyi | reverse complement strand
GAATAATTAAAAAAAAAAGGGTAGACTGAAAAAAAGGAATCAGGAGAAGGAAGGGGAAGGGTAACGAGGTGTAAAGTGTGGGGAGGAGAAGTAGTGAAAGAGGACAAGTATAAGGGAGATGGAGAGTAATAGTATAATAGAAGGGGAAGTTTAAACGATTTAATTAGGTTAATAGGCCACGGAAACTTTTTTTTTGTAGGCTCATGGGTATTATCATGATTAATTTTGTCTGTTTCACTGGAAAAGAGAGAAAATGATAATAAAAATTGTAATGTTGGACATGCATTATAATTGATTTTCAAGTTATTAATTTCGCACTCTATATTGAAATTATGAATTTAAAAAAGCTTCATGCACATTGCATAATTTTAAAATGATTAATTTTTAACGAATTATTTTCACGATCCTAAATAAAAAAATTTTAACTGGGTTTAAAATAACAATGCATTTTTTATATAGAAATCTCATGCAACAATTCTTAACTCTTTTTAATTATGAATTTAAAAAAATGAAATCCTTAATAATCCTTAATCTGCAAATTCAAATCCTGGAAAACCTGATTAAATTCATAAAAATTTCTTGAAATCTTATAGGACCTTTAAAATCTTTCCAAATATTTCAAAATTCTATTAAATTCTTGAGAGCCGCATACAATTTGATGGAATTCCTTAGAGTCATTAAAATGATTTTAATTGTTTCCAAGTTTTTAAATTAAATCCGTAAAAATTCCTTTAATTTTTATATGCTCTTCAAGTCCTTGGAAACACCCTTACAATATCTGAAATCCGTTTAAATCCCATAAAATTCCTTGAAATTTTTTGAAAATATTTGCCAACATGTTGAAATCTTTGAAATAATTTAAAACTCCTTAACTCTTGTAAATAAGTTCAATAAAATATTGTAAGACTCGTTGAAATTCCTCAACATCAAATGAAATCTTATAATAGTCGATTTCTTGAAAATTTTAAAGCTCTGTGAAATCCTTTAAGATTCTGGATAATTTATTAAAATACCTTATCAACCGCCTTTAAAATCCCTGATAATTACTGAATTCCATAAAAATCCTATAAAATTTCTTGAAAAATCTTACAAATCCTATGAAAACATTATTTCATTTTTATTAAAAAATAGTTAAATTTAGCCAACAAAGTTTTTCAACCAAGCAGTTGCATTTTTTAAGAAAAATGATCGATTTCAAATTTGTACAAAAAAAGATGAATTATCAACATAAGACATGAATTTTCAGTCAAGTAATTCAATTGTCAACTAAGAAAGATGGATTTACTACTAAATTGTTTCATTTTCAACCAAAAACATAAATTTTCTACCGAAAAAGATGAATTTTCAACAAGAACAGATCAGTTTTTTTATCAAAAGTAAAATAGTTCCATTTTCATTCAAGAAAATTAATTTTCACCAAAAAAATAGAAAAATTTCTAGCCAAATAGAAAAATTTCAAACAAAGATATCAATATTAATTAGAATAATGAATTAAAAAAATATATATTTTTTTCAGAAGGAGTTCAACATTCAACTAAAGAGTTGAATTTTCTACCAAAAGGTTTACTTTTTAACGAAGAAGATTAATTTTTGACAGAAAAGATGATTTGCTAACAAAATAATGAATTTTCGACAAAGCACTATAATTTTCAACAAGAAAAGATAAATTTACAACCAAATAGTTACCTTTGAAAGTAAAAACGTAAATTTTCAACAAATAAAGAAATGAATTTTCAACCAAGGAAATCAAGCTTCAACTGGAAAAAATTAAGAAAATAGTTCAATTTACAACAAAGCAGTTCAATTTTCCATAGAAAAAAGTGACTTTTTGACAAACCAGTTGTATTTACAATACAATAATTAAATTTCCCACATTTTAAAAAATTCAAATGAGATTAAAATTAAATTTATAATCCTATTTAACGGCTAAGAATAAAGTTAACGTGCAGAATTGCTGAAAATAAAACCAAGAATCCAACGACCAAATTTTGAAAAACACCATAAAATGTTCCGATTGAAATTTGAAAAAGATCAAAATTTTCTTAAAAACGAAAAGAAAAAATTCTTTTTCAGGTTTTTTATTTATTATTTTTTTTATTTTTTATTCTCTTTCATTTTCCCCGAAAAAAGAATCTTTTCTTTAAAAAATTTTTTTTATTATTTTCAAATTGCAATAGGAATATTTTAGGTGGGGGTTTGCTCAAATTTGATCGTTGAATTCTTGATCTTATGTCAAGGAATTCTGCACCCCAAGTTAAATTTTTACCAAATACTAGAATTTTGAACCAACTATATGAATTCCGAACCAAAAATGGAATGGTAGACTCTCAAACAAAAATGAAATAACGGTTAAAAAATAATAGTGAGATTTTCAAACTGGGTTTTATTAATTCAGTTTAAATTTAAGTGAGGAAACGAGAAAAAAGGCAAGTTACTTCAAAACAGGGAATAAATAAGAATAATTTTTAAAAAGGGAAAAGAGCTTAAGGAAGGTCCCTAATCTATTGAGTTAATCTGCCGTCCAAGTTAATCTTTAAATTAAATCAATGTTCTCAAATGAAAGAATGTCTAAAGAATTTAATTAAAAGTATTCTCATACCAGAGAATGGTGGGGGGCGAGGTGTTAGCTTTAGTATCAGTGGAGATTTTAAGAGAGGGTTCATGGAAATTTGTCAAATTGTTAAAATTATAAGTTATAATTGATTAAATAGTATTTTGAAATGTATAACTTTTTATAATTATCAATAAATGAGAAAAGTCTAGAAACCTACCCGAAGGGTGAAAATGAGCTGAGTTACTTTTTTGCTTTCTTTTTTTTTTGCCTGAGGCACAGCCAATTAAGACCTCCTGCTTTAGTGCGGTAGTTACGGCGACGGTCTTCTTAACAGAGTGGTGAAATAAATCACGCCACAAACTTATTCGAGGAGACACCGAGACGATAAAATTATCGCGAGTCGGATTGCTCTTATCGTTACCGCGATAACGAAGAGGCGATTTCTCTCGTTAAGATCCAGTTTTTTCGATAAAGTAGTCTCATGTGTTTCTCAGACTTTTTGATTCCTTTCTCTTGTCTAAGTTTCGGCAAAAATATGTAAAAAGAATGTGAGACTTATCCTGAATTTTATGTTTTGAGTGAACTTTTTCCATTCGAAATGAGAATGAAATCCTGTTTTATAAGTCATATATTTGCAATGATATTTCTATAGAACCATTTTTCATGATTTTTTTCGATTTTTTAGAATTATAAATTTTTAAGGATAACTCATTGTATCCTATAAATAATTTTTTTTTAAACAAGTAAAAATCTGCCTCAGCGCGGACTTGAATCAGGAACGCCACTATTCATGAGAGAAGCAATAAATGATTACACCGCTAAGGATTAGGTAGATATTTTCTTGGATATTATTAGGTCCTATATAAAAAATATCAATAACCGAGTTTAAATATTTTTAAATATACACATCCGAAATAATCCGAAGCCCGAAGTAATCGTTTCAACATCGAAGTTTGAATTAATTAAAATTGGTACAACTCGGACATTAACATCTTTATATTGTAATAACATGTTCCGAACATTCATAAAGGTAAGGAAATTATTTTAAAAGATTGTTAGAAATTTTAAAAGTTTTGAAAATATTTCAAAGTAATGTAAATCTTGAAAATATTTAACAACGTTTTAACAAAATTGATATTTTTTAATATTTCACAAAAAAGGTTTTTAAAAATTATGGAAGGTTTTGAAAGAATACAAAAAATGTATTAAATTAATTTTAAAAAGTATTCATTTAAGAAGTATCAAAGTCTTTAATAGTAGTTGAAAAATAATACAAAACTTACAAATATTTAAAGGAATTTCAAACAAAATTTAGATTTTTGAAGACTTCGAACTGAAAGTTGAAAGCTTTTTAAGAATTTCCAAAGGTTCCAAAAGAAAGAAAAATTGTCTTAAAGATTTCTAGAAAAATAAAAGATGATTTCTTACCTAAAAAAATAAATTAGAAGAGATTATTCAAATAGATCTTCAAATCTTTCAAAAGATCTCAAGAATTCTCAAATATGAATCCGGGAGACGTAAAGGGATTTTTTTTTAATTTAAATTTATTTTAAAATTTTAGGAAAAACTCGAACCATTTGAAAACATATTTAAAAGGTTCACGACGAATTTTCTGAAAACTTTAGGAAACACTATTACTTTTTGTTTCCATTTAAAAATTTTTTTGAATGGGTCTTTTATAACACGGTCATGATTTCAGCCTATTTCCATGCCTGTGAAGCGGGGTTTATGTTCTACTTCTTAGTTCCTAAAGAATAAAAAGCCCTTTTGACTTCCTAGGAAAAAAACAGAGATTTCAGAGGTGAAATATAAAAATTACTATTCCTCCTTGATGAAAATTACTAAGCAATGGGTCCAAAAAATTGATCATACATTAAATTAAATTATCGAAAAATTCCAGAAAGAAAAATTTCTGGATAATCTGAGTTAACGTAAATTTTTCCAATCTTTAAAAAATTGCTGAGATTTATAAATTTACTATTAATTTCAGAAATTCATAGTTGTTTATAAATTGCAATTATGATAGTAATAATTTGTAAATCTCAAAACATTTCTATATGAGGCGCAGTAAATATCTTTCAAAAATAATAAATTTGCAATGCAACTTTTTTGGTAGAAAAGTAAGTTTTTGTTAAAAATGCATATTCTGATCTAGAAAAATCTACTGAAATCTTTCTTGGTTCAAAATTAAAATATAATTTGTTGTTGAAAATGCGCCTGTTTTGATTGAATTTGATTGTCTTTCATTTAAAAATTAAAATCGCATTTGGTTGAATTATCTATTATATTATTAATTGAAAATTCACCTTTTTTGTGGAAAATTTAACTACTTGGTTAAAGGTTGAACCACTTTGGTAGGAAACAGTTTTTTTCTTTGTTCAACATTTATTTGAGTAGAAAATTCATTTCTTTGGTTAAATATTCGTTTCTTTCTCGGTTTCATATCAATTTTTTCAACTGGAAATGTAAGAATTCCAGTTGAGTGTTCCTAATTTTAGTTGAAAATTCACCAGTTTGGTTAATAGTTTAGCTGCTGTGTTCAAAATTATTCCTTTTTATTCAGAATTCAACTGATCTGGTAAAAGCTGAACTATTTTTGTTAAGAAATTTTCTTTTTTTTTTGATTGAGGGTTCATCTTCTTGGTTGAAAATTGAACTATATATTTAAAAATTCATGTTTTTAGGATGAAAATTCAACTCTCCTACAAAAAGTTCATGTTTCATTCGAACAGAAAATTCATTCTTTTGGATTAAAAATTTATCTTCCGTGGCAAAACAGTAATCTTTTTGGTTTAGATTAATAAATAAATGTGAGATTTTTACATTTCAATCTCAAACTTTATTGTTTTATTCCGTCTATAAAAGATTCCAGGCTTAGAATGTTTAGAAAACTTTTGAAAATGAAGTTATTCGGAAACCCTGAAAAATAAAAAGACGTAATGAAAACATACCCTGGTCGAAAAAATCCGGTTTCTCCGCCTTGGTGCATAATACATATATACTATACATTTATCTAGTTAGTTCGACTGGCTGTAACTTTCTCAGTTATTTTGTTATGTTATTCTCGTAGACAGATTTAACTGATTTTTACCAATTAAACATTTAATTCCGATCTCTGAATCCAGTATCAGTAATTGCTTGAATTGCAAAATCATCACCTCCCTAATTGGTCAATTTTCGATAAACCTGTTATGTAATCATGAAAGCTTCAACAATACCCCTTAAATCACTTTCGGAGAAATTGCCATGAAAAGCTCGCATTTCCTCTCCCCAGGAATCAAACTGCCGACGAAGGAGTTCTCTTGTATGCTGTGCTGCCATCTAGTTCACTCGCCCCCTTCCTGATGCCACATGTTACTTTCCAGATGAACTTAGCTCTCGCAGTATTCCAGGAAACCGGACGTGTTTCGTAAGGAAGCTCAATGAACCAAAGGAATAGAGATGCGAAGAAATCAGGAAAAGTATCCTTCGAAAAAGATAACTTGGGTTGAGGGCTGGCAAAGAATAGACCAATAGAGAAAGAAACTATTTATGGGTGATTTCCCAAAAGTTGACAACTTAAGTACCAGTAATTTCCCTAACAAACATTCGTAAACGGAACCAGTGTGGACCTAAGATAGATTTTTTTTTACTTTAGAGGGCAAGTAACCCCCCACCCTCCCGCCCCAAAAGAAAATTCGTAATTCGATTTCTTCCGAAATTCAAATATTAAGGGCATGTGATACTTACAGATTCCCCGGCCTTTTTTCCACAAAAATGAACATTTTTAAAAACTGAATTCGGAGATGCTATAAAATATCATAATGGACGTCCCCGGACTCTTTTTTGAGGGATAATTACAAAAAAAATTATTCTGCTATATAACAATTTTATGCATATGCAATATTTTGAGGTTACGTCGTTTTTCATCTCTGCCTTTCCGATAATCTGGAAATTATTTATGAAATAAACTTTTTTGATTGCCTGCAAGCAAGGTTAGTTCCCGGAGATTAGTCACTATGTTTATTTGTAAGTCCAAAGTTTTCGGCCAAAAATATTGTGTAGTTTGGAAGTAACGCTCTGGTGAATTGAAAAATGTTGAACTTGGCCCAACTATTAAAAACTACATTTTTAGGTGGGTGGGGCAAGGGTGAGTTCAAAATAAAATTTGATAGCATGCTTTTCTTTCGTAGCCACTCCTCGTCAATCTCTGAGAAACTAGTCACTACAAATTCTAAAGTAGGAGTTCAAATTTTTGAAAGTAAAAATTACGGGTTTTCTTTCTCTGGAAATGAAAACTTTTCCGGGGGTGAATTGCCCTGTAGCTCGAACATTGTTTCTTGGACCATCCTTACCACATAGTAACCGTACCGTTCGCTACCGTATCAATCTCTCTAGCAATTACCCCAAGCGAAGAAACTCACGAAGTCGTTATGTAAGGTTCCCCACTTGGGTCCATTAATAGCCAAGGTCTTTGTTTCAGGCGTCATTTACTCTACTGACACTCTTTTTATTAACTAT
>NC_046658.1:82702467-82706393 GCF_010883055.1 Belonocnema kinseyi | reverse complement strand
AACCATCTTAACCGATTTCTTTCCCATGAGTCTACTAGCGTCTCTTCTGCACCACATTCTTTTAGAATTATCTCGTTACTTACTTTGTCCATTAGGGATTTCTCGATTATTATGCGCATGAATCTCATGTCAACTGCGTTAATTTTACTCTTATCTTTTTCTTGATAAGTCCATGTCTCGCTACCGTATAGTACAGTCGGTACAAATATAGAATTATGTATTGCCATTTTAGCTTTATTTGATATATTTTTACTTCTGATAAATTTAACTTCCAATAATCAAATTGATACCAACCCCTGTTTAAAAAAAAACAAGAATCCAACGACCAAATTTGGACCACGACGAACAAACCAAAAAAAAGGCTTCTATTGTAATCTGAAAAAAATATGCGGACAAAAATAAAAAAGAGGAAAGAAAAATAAGAAGACAACCAACCAAATCCGCTCCCTTTTTTTTCTTTCGTCTTTTTTATTTTTATTATTATCAAATTACAATAAAATAACATTCAAAATTAAAAAAGTAACAAAATAAAATTGCATTACCAAAGTTTCGGTATTCATACAGTACACTTATCAAGGCAAAAAATGTAAATAGATAAAAATTGAAAGCACTTAAGAACAGTTGCTCTCTCCTTGATACCTGAGAATCGAATGAGGGTCAGTAGACCAATCTGTTGTAAACACAATATAAATATCTTTCACAATTACGTTAGAAATAGAGAAAGTAAAAGAAAAACAAAATTCATGAAGTAACACCGTTAAATGTAATTAATCACATGAGCATAACTTTTGTTTAACTTATCCAAATCGGTTTTGAAATTAATAGGACAGGCTCATAAAAAAATTCCTTTGTATGTCTGGCAAGAACACTGTTATAACAGCGTTCTAAACGAACATCACTTTTGTGTTCATCTATCCTAGTATTAAGAAGTCTGCCAGTCTGTCCCACGCAATTCATTTTACAGCTCCTACAAGTGATCTTGTAAACAAAACCACCTTTTTCAAAATTATCTAAAGGATCCTTGCAAAAATTAATCACTGATTCCATTTTAAATTGTATACGGAAAATTGTATAAATTAAAAATTTTTTTAACATAAGTTTAATAGTTTTAGAAATTTGACCAAAAAATGAGAAAACAAAAGTATTTTATGAACTATATTCCTTTAACCTTTAACTCTTAACTCGCACTATGGGTAAATAATACCCCAATAATTTTTGAGGTCGAATTAACCGTACTAAATATGAGAAAATGAGCGACGTGTTGACTTTTACTAGTAATTGAAATCACTAACTAAAGGTACAGTGGTTTAGTATAGAGCGGTAAACGTCAGCATACGTTGACACCCGCTAAAAGTAGACCTTGTAAAACTGCGGGTTATTTACTACCCGTTGTTCCGTCAGTGAGCAAAAAAGTGATTTTCAAGAAAAATTTGTGCAATTGATATTACTCATTTTCGTTAAATTATAAACGTAAGTTTATCATCTAAAGTAAAAAAAATTTTTTTAAATTACTTTGCACGCTTACAGTCGAATGAATGCACGTAAAAAAATGCACAAATATCTTTTTTGAAAACATCAATAATGCAGTAATTTTTTTTTCAAGTGTAGTATCTGAAGAGTATATCTACATTTTTAGGTAAAAGTATTAAAAATTACGTTATTTATGAATTTTTAAGTAAAAAAAACTCAATTTCTGTCGTTTTTTTTCAAATATTTATTTAACTGACATAAATTAAACTAATGACTATAAAACCAATTTCCATTGAAAAAAATATCTTAAACTACATCACATAATTCTGTTGTAAAAAATATTCAATACCGGCTGCGCGGGACATGTTTGAATGCATGGGGAGAACAACACCCGTTGTGCCATTTATGTAATAAAAAGGCGTTGTGCCAGTTAAGGGTCAACAGTTTCTGATTATCTGCGGGTAAAATATTACTCTGTTTGTTTTTAATTCGTTGAACTCTAATCGCAATATGTTTCTTAATTAACTTTTGTGGATAATGATTCACAAAAAGGATATTCCTAACAATATTCAAATTTCTTGTATGAAATGAAAAATGGGGCAAACCTAGAGCTCTGTCAAATTAAAATAAAATAAAAATTCTAGCTGAATATGTACTTTTTCTATATCAATTAAGAATTTTCCTTTTTTTTTTTTAATTTTTCTCATTTTTCTTTCCTCTTTTTTTATTTTTGTCCGAAAATGATTTTTTTTTTATATTTTCAGATTACAATAGCCTTTTTTTTGTTCGTTGTGGTCCAAATTGGGTCGCTAGATTCTCGTTTTTTTAAAAAGGAGTTTGCATATATTTATTTATTTGTATTTATGCATCTGTTAAAAAACTACAAAAAATATAAATAAATATAAATTTGTATAAAGATAACAGGTGTGTTGAGTTCTATGTGAAATTGTAAGCAAATTCAAAAAAGGATAAAAATATGCCCAATTGGACCCAGTGAACAGAGCAGTCACTTTTGCTCCTGTGCTCATTTTACGGTCATGAAATTACGTATCCGTTCCCCTCATAAGGTCCTCTAGGGTTTCAACTTTTATTTTTTTTCCCCACTTTTAATTTTTTCCACTTTAAAATTTTTATAGGTTAAATAGAAGTAAACAAGAAAATCCATTTATTTGTTGCAATATGTTCATAATTTCTCTTTTTCGGTTGAAAATGAATTATTTAAACTCAAATTTAAGTATTCAATTTTCGCTTGAAAAATTATCGTTTCTAGATGAAAATTCACCTCTTTAGTTCTAAAGCTGTACTTTTTAGTGGAAAATTCAACTTTTTTATCAAACATTGAACAATTTTTGTTAAAAATTAATTTTTTAAACTAAAAATGTAACTTATCCACTTTTCGTTATAAATTGATCTTTCTTAGTTAAAAATTCATGTATTCTTTCGAAAATCCGTCCCTTCGAGTAGAACACTAATTTTTTTGGGGTCAAGATTATACATTTAGCTTAATACAACTATTTGATTAAAGAATAAAGTATTTTTTTATAAAATAGTACGAAAATTTAAATATTTCGTAGAAAATTCTTCTTTTTGGCTGGGAAATTCCAGAATATGGTATAAAATTATACAGTTTCGTTAGAAATTAACTTTACACTTTAGAATTTATATTTTTGTTTGAAAATTTAATCATGCCATTTTTAGTTGAAAATTAATCCTTTTCATGCATAAAATTTAACTATTTTCACAAGTTTTTAATGATTTTTTGAATAATTGATCTTTTTGTTAAATCTAACGGGTTAAAAACATGTTGTTGTTGTTGTTGTTGTAAATTAATGTTCAAACTGGAAATTGAAGGATTCCATCTTGGTCTCGCGATAAGGGTAATTACTAATAACTTAATAAATTATATTTTCAAGATATTCCTCTTTTCTCCTTTTTTGCTTAACTAAGAATTAAAGTAATAGCGTACAATAAGAAAATCTTACTACAGTCTGTCAAGTTAAAGCGTGGGTGGCTTTACTCGCAGTCGGTAAGGTGTATCGACATGATTTTGGTGTCAAAATATTAAGAAGAGCTCCTCTTTCATGCCTTTTTGATTTAACATTCAGTTTGCTTTCAATTCTCATCTTGTTATGTAGGTGAATAGGTGCAATCTCCCAAACCCATGTTTCGAGAAACAACCCCAGAGATGCACTTTTACCGGATGTTTTACAGTCCGCTGCACTAATCTTGAGGTTGAATGTGTCCAGGCATGTGATGACGTCACGTAACCCCAAACAGAAGTCTCGTCGGTGAATATTACCTCGTCCCAATCTCGATGAACATTTTCCTGGGCCCACGCAAGTCGCTTTTCGATATGCTTTTCACCAAGCAATGGTTTATTCATTGTAGGGCGAAACTTTACGTCATTTGCACGAAGATGAGTTCTTATAGTTTCATGTGATATATCGTGACCCTTT
>NC_046658.1:82689989-82702367 GCF_010883055.1 Belonocnema kinseyi | reverse complement strand
ACTCGGGATACTTATAAGATACTACCATGATTTTTTCAGATTTTTTGGTCCAAAAATAAATTAGGCCAAAAACCGGCCTTACTGACCCTCCCCCTTTCTTTTTTTGCTAAAAAATAGTTTTTTAAACTAAATATTTAACTATTATATTTTTGGTTTGAAAGCTTATGTTTTTGAATTGAAAATACATGTAGGTTTGTTTATGATTCTTTTAATCGTAATAAATAAGTTTTGCTTGTTGATCATTCATTTTTGTAGGTAAATGATTCAGCTATTTGCTTGAAAATTCAACTATTTTGTTAAAGACATCTTATATGTTAGAAAATGTAACTCCTTTCTTAATAATTCGTCCTTTTGGATTAAAAATTCATCTTTTGTGTTACAAAAATTGAATTCAATTTATAACCCATACATCATTTTTATTTAAAATAAATTATTTCCCTACTTTCATAAAAATTACCAAAATTACCCTGTTCGAAAGCACTTTTAAACGTCAAATTTGATAATTTATTATTTTTAATTATTCTTGATTCGTGATAAAAGCGCATAGTTCAGCACACGGTTAGATAGGAATATTGGTAAATAATTTAATTTAAAATGCGTCAAGCGCAGAATAAACGTGCAATTCGTGTATAGCTGAGTGAGGAAGGGGGGGGGGGGGCGTAACCAGAATATAGGGAACGTAGTTTATGACGACCCTCAAATGTCTTTATGTACAAACTGCCTAATTTTAAAAAGCCTGTCCTGTAAAGTTGGCAAAAATAAAGATAGCACCTTACGGTTTATGGATCATGAAATGTTTGTAGGGGCTGGCTAAAGGGAGGATAAAAGTTTGTCAAGCGGATAAAACTAGATTAGATAGGCAAGGAAGTTTTTAGACTAAGAAACGTACCTTATCGACTTCAAATCATTCTGCAGCTGAACTGGTTCGTGTTCATGGTAAGTTTCTAAAATGTTCTTAAAGGTTCACGATGACGCTACGAAATTTTATTGCGCAAGCACAAATAAGATTATAGAATTGAAAATGTTTACGCCAAAAACTCAATTAAGATTATGAAAAACCTTGAATTTTTTTACGAGAATTCATCTCTCAGAATTGCGCAATATGATTCTGTGACGTCATCGGGACCCATAGGGAACACTATAGAAACTTAGTACAGACATGAACTACTTCAGTTGCAGAATGTTCTTGTAGTCGGTAAGGTAGGTTTCGTGGTCCAGAAAGGCCTCTGTACATCTACTAACTGAAAGGAACAGAAAAACATAATTTTTAAAAGAAAATATATAGAGAAAGAAAGAGTCTGAGAGAAAGAGAGATCTGCAGTTGTTCGAATAATCGTTTCTGCCGTATTCCTGGCCACCTCAGGTAATTAAGTTTCCTGTGGTTTTCACAGGCCGCTGGCTACGAGTTTGGTTCCCAATTGCTGTAACTACTACTGCAATTCATCCATGCCGCACTGTAAGCACCAATGAATCCAACTACAGCCTCACATGTTTGTGTAAAACTATTCTTTTTTTTATTAACACTCAGATTCACTTCTGCTTGAGGACACATAACACAGTATCGATTTTGTCTTGTGGAAGAAGGAGGAAGCTGGGTATTCCCCTTAGCCGATTAAAGGTGATGAACTAACTCCCAGAGAACAAGTTACTAGACTCTATTCGCTCTATTGGATTATGTCGATCTTGAGTTACCGATAATGGCACACGATAGGACAACACGGACACACTGCTACTCCCGGATGCACATTGTATTCAAGATGATGTATGGAATTGATAAATAAAGGTGTTATATTAAATTAAAAACATCCTTATATTATACAGCAGATAAATATTATTGAAATCATTTTTTCAAATTAGATTTTTTAAAAGGGGCATTCTGTGGACAATGTGAAGTTTTTATTGTGTTCAAATTGATGAAAAATTATATTTGCATGGAACTGATGTGAATATTAGGGTGTTCCAAAAATCTAACTTTCGATTTTTGTTGTCCGATCCTTCTCTCAAACTTTTTCGCTTTCCGGAAAAAATCCCAATTTTTGTCTTTCAAATCAGTTAACATTAACCCGTGCCCTCGGGCTTTTGTACCTAACATGCAGTTTTAAATGGGAAAAGCTCGCTTTTCGAAAAAATTCTTATGTATAAAAAGGGAATTCATTAAAACTGTTCCAAATCAGAATTCATTATGTTTAAAAAATTCTTTATTCCAAATCGGAATTTTTTTGAACTTAAAACTTCTATTTTTTTGTGAATAAAAATTTTCTAAATTTAAAACTTCTCTCTTCGAAATTTTAGAAGAAGGGGCCTACGATATTTTTGAACTATAAAAAGAAATGTTTTTAATAAAGATTGTTCGGACTGGAAACAGGATATTTTTGGAAATAAATATAATTGTGACTTGGAACAGGAAACTTCCGTAAAGAATTATAATTCAGACTTTGAGATAGGGAATTTCCATAAAAAATGATCATTTCGATTTTCAAATAAGAAATTTCAGCAAATAATTATAATTTGGCACTTTGGGACAGGCCATTTCCGTAATGAATCATAATTTAGACTATAGGAGAAAAGAATTTCGTAAAGAATTATTATTTGGCTAAAAGTATACAACTTTTTAAATAGAACGGAAAGTTTAGTGAACAATTTACATTTGGATTTAGAAAAATGTAACCTAAAAAATCTCGGTTCAAACTCTGACTTATAATCTTTTATAAAATTCTCTGTTCTAGGTCAGAATTGTAGTTCTTATGATTAAAAAATATCTAATATTTAGAAATCTTTGAAAGTATTTAAAAATCGTCGAAAATCATTTAATTTTTTTGGAATCTTTTAAATTGGTAAAAAAATGGAGCAATTTACAAAGAGAGAATTAGAAAATTACCGGAAATCTAAAAACTGTTATTGGGTAGATACCTGAAATATTGATTTTTTTCTAAGTGAAGCTACTCAGGGTTATTTTGATCCAAAATCCAGTTTATTTTGACATATTTTAAGGTATTCCGAAAGTTATTTTCTACTACCTATCAAATTGAATGTTCTACATCATAAATATTGTATTTAAATTTTAAATTGTTAAAGGTCACAAGTTTTGATTTTTCCCGTTTAAAACATTTTTAATTCTACGAAGTAAAGAAAAAGTTTAGATGTAGATACATTTTTTCGAAAATAACGCAAATAGTAAGGTGGATTCCAAAACTCATAATAGAAGTGATAAATTGATAAGTATTTGAGTAATTGAGTCATTTATATGTGAAAATTTTATTATATTTTTCTATGGAACTATTGAACTTATACGGTCTTTCTTTCTCAAATGTTTAGAAACCATGAAACCTTCAAAAACCTTTCATGTAATGTTTTATTGCTAAAGGTATTTTCCTAAAGCCAAAGAGAAGAAAACCCACTTTAAACCAAAGAAACGACATTTTAAACGATCTAGATAATTCTGATGAAAAATATAAATTGATTGATATATTTGAGTATTTTATACAAAGTTAATTGTGAATTTTTATGATTTATGCAAAAAGGTTAGATTGACCAACTTGGTTTTTAACGAGCTGAAGAAAATTTGATTAGAATGCCTCGAGAGTTCAGACTTTTAATTTTTAAATCATGAATAAAGATGAGGAAATTTTATAAGGTGCAAACTCTAGAAGGATCATATTGCTCTGGGAATTAGCATAAGAGGTCTATTCTTTGAAACATTTTGTTTGATTGGATAAATGATTCTTAAAAAGAGATTTTAAGTAATAATTCACTTACAAACGAGATCATTCGTTAAAGTAATTTTCAATTTTACTTAATCTTTTTTCTAACAAGATAAAAAATAATTTTAGGTTCTTACAATTCCCTGGAAATCTAGAGTTGACGAGCAAAAATGTTTGGAATAATTGGTTTTTTTTCTTTTTGCTTTATAAAAAGATACATTAACTTTAATCATTGAAAATCTGAAATGATCGAAGTTACATGCTATTTTGTAGCTGAAGCAGGTTCAAAAGTTAAATATCTCATGGTGAAAGCAGTCAAAGTAATTGCTGAAGTTTTTAAAGTTAAAATGGAGAATCCTTACAGCCTGCCAATTCTAGCATTTGAAGACTTCGAAATCAGAGGTCTACAGTTTCTGAAGTTTTAATTTGGATATCTTCGGAATTAAAGTACTCAGTATCTTTTAACTTGTCTCCAAAATGCGTGTAATTTAAATTGTAAATTAAATGTTTTTAAAATTTCGATTATTGAAAGCAGAACTAAATATTTTGATTCAAAGTCCTCTTCTGTTTTTTCTTGCCTTACCTGAAAATATAATTTGTATTTTTGAAGTTGTTTTTTTGAAAATCCCTGAATCTCTAACGACGTTGTGAGTTCGATATTTTTTTTATTACTCCTATTAAGTTCTGTTTTGGATGAGCAAAACGAGAATTTATTTTAGAAGCAGAAACTGAATTCCATAACTATGACAATTAGTAAAGGTTAATTAATTCTTAGCGATAAGTCACTATGATCGTTAGTAAAATGGATTAATACATATTACTGTACTTGCATCCACTGTTCTGTAAGACAGCGAGACCTGGACGTACCAGGAGTAAGATAAGGGTAAAGGTAAAGCGGTTGACATGCAATTCATGCAGAATATATGCGGTGAACCGCTAATGGACAAAGTCAGTCATGAGAGGATTCTCAAAGAATATAACATAGAAGAAACGCTGTTTGATGAGAGTGAAAAAAATTAGTTTATATGGTTTGGTCATGTAAAGAAAATGAAAAGAGTACTTTTGAGGAAACAAGATTGCATAGAAATCTATTGGTATACATATTTCGTAGAATATGATTTCTAATAATTAAAATTTTCATTGTCACTTCATTTGTTTTCTTCTCTAAAAAATGTTGCAACTCAAAACTATACCGAATTGGGTAAAACGCTAATGGACAAAGGCAGTTATGAGAGGATTCTCAAAGAATGTAATGAAGAGGACATGCTATTTGATAAGAGTGAAAGAAATTGGTGACTATGGTTTGACCATGTTGAGAGAGTGAAGGAAGAACTATTCAGGGAACAAGAGAACATAAAAAAATCATTTGTATGAATTTAATTGCATCTGATTTTTAACAATGAAAATTTTAATTGTGACTTCATTTGTTTTCGTCTCTCAAAAATGCTGCAACTCAAAAACATACCGAATAGGTGTACTTTTAAGGGTTGGAGTAGAAGCGACTATTTACTGATGACGAAAACATAAATAGAGAAATATCCAGGCGTATAAACTAGGATAGATAGATTATGGGCAGTGCAGAAGCTATTACCAGAAATAAAAATATAATAAATTAAGATAAAATTGGAATATATATTCCTTTACTTGCTCCTGCTGTGCTGAACGATAAAAAGACCGAGACATACCAAGAATATGATAGGATTAAAGTTAACGTGATTGGCATGCTATTCCTATAGAATATATGCGGTAAAACGCTAATGGGCAAAGTCAATTATAAGATGATTCTCAAAGAATTTGGTACAGTTTAAATGCTGTTCATGAAGAGTGAAAAAAGAAATTTATTCAGGTGGTATGGTCATGCTGCTAGATTCGTGCCGGAGCTACGTTATAAAATAAAAGTGCTGCTTGAATGAGCAACAAGGGAATTCTATATTGATGTAAAATTTATCCTTTCTACAAATCTCTTACTTACTTTTACCATATGAATTCGTTAATCTCTGGTAGTATAGCGAAGCTGAAACCAGGCGAGTTCCCCTTAATCCGAAAGGTAATCGTCTTAAAAAAAAAAATAATACAAGATTCTTCAAGCATCTGTAGTCTATTAGAAATATCAAAACACGTTTAAAAATTTTTTTTTTACAATTTTTGAGTAAATTCAAGCTGTTTAGTACATACGTTTGAAAAATCGAGTGTCTAATTGTGCTGGGTTGGGTTACCTGAAGCAGCATTTTTCAATGTTTGTGCAGCCCCAATTCTTTCAGTCATAACCACCAAGGCAACCCTTCGTCCCCGCAATAATCTCTGGGATTTACGATGCCCTCCACTGAGAATCGCTAGTTTGAACAGAGTTTCACAGTATACTGGGATTTTCGTTACAGAGCCATAAAAAAATTCGTCGCGTTTACTTAATGAAATATTACTTTTAGATCGAAATCGAATTTTATAGAACTTTCTCCTTTATTTCCTGAGTTTATCGACAGAGCATATTCTTCCAGCATGCTGTTTCAACGCTCTTGATGTTCACCTATTTGCTGTAGATGGAAATTTTTTTTCCATTCTTTAATTTTTAACCATCAAGCATTTACATTGCTATCATATATAATTGTAATACTTTATCTTTCTTCAAAAATATTTTCGTTCTTGATTGAAAAGCGTCTTTTTGGGATCCCGGATGAAGACTCGGATATAAAGACTTGGATTTAAGTTTAATCAGTATCTGAGTACCAATTTTTCTTAAAAATGTATAGGAATTTTGCCCTAAAAAGGTACTGATAAAAAAGGAATAATGTACGACAAAAGTTTAAAGTATATTCCGTTTTACCCGCATTTCTTTAAACAGTACATTTTTTGCAAAAGTTAAAACGAATCAAATGCGACCTTTACTGTAATTATGCCCTGATTCAAGAATACATTTTCGGACCTATGTCCCATCAGTTCTTCTACAAATTGCTAAGAAATGAGCATGGATCTTTTCTATTTCTTTTGTCCTAAAAATTATTTATGACTTTAAAAGCTTTTAAAAACTTAAGTGAGACTTTTTGGTACTTTTTTATGCTTCATACTTTTTTCAACATCACTTTTTTTTAAAGACTATTTAATAATTATTACATTACTTTTATTTTAACCTAAAAGTAACAAACATATATTTAAAAATTATAATGGGGTAAGGCAAATTTCTAACATGTCTGAAACGGGTTAATGAGAGTGAAATATTATTTGCGGAAGTCGCTCTCTTTGAGGAGACCAACATCAAAGGTGCGATAATTTTCTCGTTGTAACAGAAATGCAACGCTTACATGCCCGAAGAATTTGTCTCTAAATGGGTTTGTTAGTTCTGGCGTGTTCTAGGTTTTCCAAAAATTCGTCAAAATACCGCAGCTTAGAATATTACTGTTTTATGTTCCGCGGGGATCTTAATAATTCTGCAGGAACTTTTCAGCGGGATTTTTCATGGAAATCCTGATTTTTTATTGTTGCGGTTGAATCATTTAGTTTGATTTTTAAGCGCTTAGAATTGAGATGGTTTACTTTTTATCGCAGCTAAGATTTCTCCGCCTTTTAAAGACCAAAATAGAAAATATTTAGCATTAAAAGATTTTTCAACTATTCTGTATATGTATTGCTTAATTTTAATTTCTTTATATTGAAGAAGTTTTTAACGAATAAAATATGTAAAAATGTCAACATTTTCAATTAAAAACTTATTTATTTAAAGTTTCGGTATACTCAACTTCAACATGTTTAATATTTTGTATATTGAAATTGAGCGAAAAAATCATTTTCATTTGAATGGATTTATTCTTAAATATTCGAAACTAAACAATGTAAATGTATTCATTCGAAATCATACAATTTGAACATTTGCAATATTCAGAGTTATTAATACAAAATTGTTTTATGATAAAGGGTTTCAGCTTTCATATTGTAAAATTATTTCAATCCATGACCATTTACTTTCTAAAGTTTTTTAAATTAATTTTTTCAGTTATGAACTTTTTCAAATATATAATTAGGCGTAATACTTAAATTTTAATTTTGAATGATTCACTTTTTTAATGCCTACACAAATAAAAGTTTATATATTATGAAATTTATTTATTCAATTTTAAACATGGCTCACTGAAATTTTTTTAACTTCAAACTGTTTATACTTGAAAATCAAAAAGTTGATAATTGGACTCTTTTCTCATTTAGTGTTATTTTAAAGTTATAACGAAATTAATTTTAACACAAAAAACACCAAAAATACTACAAAGGTATTGTAAGTCTAGTACTTTAAAAAACTTATTGTATACAAATAATTTAAAATATCGACACAATGAAAATCTGGATTAATTTTCATGTTCAAGGACCGCTATTTGTTTTTTTATAACATTGGAGTGGGGTTTAGTATTTTAGAGTTGAGGATTTTGATAACGACTTCGAAATTGACCCATAAATTGTTTATTTTATCATGCTGCATTGATATTTTAGGATAACATTTGAAAATAATTATTAAAAATATTTTCAATGTGGGCTAAAATTATTAATTTCATACTTACGAAATTTATTGTTTTTTTGTTGTAAAATTTCCGTTAATGCTTCACATTAAATAATTTTTTACCGTTATACTATATATTGAGAGATTTTTCGGAGCGATTAAGTCCAAATCGAAGAAATCATAAATATATTTATGTTCCCATACTTTTCAATATATGGATCTTTTTTGTATATATTTATAGAAGAATTTTGAATTTTTTGTTTGATCATAGTCCCGAACAACGTGGCATTGAGCAAAATATAAAATTCATGTAAAACTTAAATACATTCCTTGAGATCTTAGTTTTATATTCTTATTATATCTTGGGTTAGCCTCAATTAAAAAATTAAGCGGTTTGGTAATTTTTTGTTTTCGAAAATCACCTGGTTATCCGGTAACACGTAGGTTATTTTCAACGAAAGATGTTAGTTGCAATTCTAGAAATATTCTATATTCTCTTTATTTTGCCATTAGAAAATCATTTAAAATAAATTTTACGTATGAATTTAATGAAAATGAGAATTATTAGGAGAATTTTTTCATTTTGTTTGTATATTAAAAATTAATATTATTTACAAACAAGGCACACGGAAAGATAAATAAAATCTGAATTTTATTTTGAGAATGACTTTTTTAGTTAATTCTATCATGAAGAATAATATTAATGAAATTACAGTTTATATATTTAAGGTCTACAGAGATAGGTTTGATTATTTTTATTATGATTTACAGAATATCGTAAATGTCATCTATCAAAGGATTTTCTCTAATTGAAAAAAAATTTTTTAATGAAAACGTACTTCTTCAGTTCGCAGATAATTATTCTTAAACTCATTGTAATTAATATTTAAATAGAAAAAAAATATTTTCAATTGATCTTAAATAGTCTTTTTATATACAATTTGAAATCAGATAGGTCCAGCTTTTTGATTTTCAACCATATACGATTTCAACTTGAAATTAGTTTAAACAATTTTCAACGTTTTTATCTGAATTTATTCAGTTTTAAAAGTTTGATTTAAAAATATTGTATGATTAAATACCTGAAACTCAATTTGGTTCAGAATCGTTTTGAAAGTATGACCCACCATTGAACATTTATAATTTTTGAATTCTTCCTCTTTCAAATTATTATTTGAATTATTTAAAGTTAAGCAGTACTCGGCTTGGTTATAATCGGATGGGTGTTGCCGTACTAGATGCAGTGTATGTTCATTAGCTTTTTCATTGCATTCCCTCTCAAAACGGTACTGAATAGATAGAGAAATGAATCAATAAAAAATGTGCTCAATAAAAATAATGTTGTGTCTGTGTCTACCTGTGATAAAAATGACAGATATGAAGAGAAATCAAATCAAGCAAAAATATCTTTTTTTAATATCCATATATTGCGGAAGGTTAGTTTGATCCTCGACTCGATCAAAGCTGTTATATACGTGATCGAGAGCACGACAGATTCCCATCACAAAATCCTATTATCTCTTGTCGTTGATGGACCACAAGAGTGAAACTGCAATATCGTGTATACATAATATGTGTGATAGAGTTTAGAAAATAGCCATCTAAATTCTATTCAAAAATCCATTAATCTGGAGTAAATGGATACAAATTTGGCATTGACGTCAAAGAAAAAGAGAACAAAAATCAGGTCTTTTTTCCTTTTTCCAGTTTAAAAAAGCCACATATTGTTTTATCTCTCATGCTAGTGCCAAGTTATTGAAAAATTGATTACAATCGTTTTATTTTCAATGAAAAACTAATATCAGGTTTAATTTTCTTCAACAAATTTTCTTGTGAATAATTTCGGCCCTGACAATTAATTACGCTCATTTAGTGTTATTGAATTTTAAGGTGGTGAAATTTATCTATTGGTCATCCAAAGAAAACTTAGGACGACTTCTCATGAATTGATAAAATAGTACAAATTTCTAGACAGCCAAGCAAGATATTTCAGCCAATGTGGAAAAAAAATCACATCCAAAATGTTGAATTTTCAAGTCCAATTTTTAACCAAGAAGATTATTTTTCTTCCAAAAAACATGACATTCGAAGAATTTAAATAAATTTGCATTCAAGCAATTGAATTAATCACAAAATAGTTGAAGTTTTTAACAACTTGATTTTTGAGCCAACCAGATAAATTTTCTATAATACAGTTTAATTTTCACCTTGAAAATGTGAATTTGCAACAAAAATGTTGGTTTTTAATTGAATAGTTACATTTTCAATCAAAAAGTTCTATTTTTTACTGTATATTTTGTTTACCAAAAATAAACGAGCTTTTAATAAAGTCGTACAATTTTCAACCAGTAAGATGAATTTAAAACAAAAATGATAAATATTCAAGCAATGAAAAATTTTTTTTTCAAAATTTTAATTTTTTAACAAATAGTTGCTTTTTTACCAAAAAAAATCTTATCTATGAAAATATGAACTCCTAACATAGTAACTAAATTTTTAAGCGAAAAAAAAGGATTTTCACACAAGTACTTGAATTTTTAAATCAGAAACATAAATTTTCAAGCAAATGAAATAGTTAAATTTTCAACAAAAGAAATCAATTTGCCACTAAAATGATGAATCTACTACTAAAAAACCAATACTAGCGTGTTTAATGAAATTGTTAAATTTTCGAAGCGAAAATACGATTATTCTAGAAAGCAGTTGAACTTTCAACCGAAAAATTGGTTGAATTTTAACATAATAGTAAAAATGTTGAACCAAGTAATACACCTTTTAAACAGAAATGTGACGAATTCCTAATCAAAAATATAATAGTAGACTTTTCAACTGTACAGGATGAACTTTTAATCAAAAGTGGTTGAATTTCCTTATTGGGCTCTGGTTATGCAGTTTGAATTTAAGTGAAAAAATTAGAAAAAGGGAAAGGACTGCGAAATTTTGATAATTTCTAAACTAAAGAATAATGGTTTAAATAAACATGGAAGCAAGTTTTTAAAACCTTTAAGATATTAAGAAAGAAAAATGTAAACTTTGCTCAGAAAATAAAGTTGATTTTCTGTTGCACACTTTTTAAATATGGACTATACGAAGTGTGTCAGATTACCCACCAAATTTTCTTTTTTTATCACGTGTCTGGTGAAATTTTTGAATTAAACTTTTTTTCTTATTGATTCCGAAACTCAAAAGCTTGAGTAAAACTTTGTATTTTTTTTTTAAACTGAAAATTGGATTTTATGTCACCTTTCAAATTTGAGAAAATGTGCTGCCCCAAACGAAAAAGAATTTTCTTCTCCAGTTTCTTAAAATCTAATACTCCTTTCCAATTTAGAGAACATCGACTTAGAAACTAATTGAAAATTAGACTTTTTATTACCGTTTAAATTTGACAAAACTTGATAATACTTTTTAATCAAACTTTTCAGAGTTTTATTTAGCACTGATTTATATCAAAGGTACTTTCTTTTTGTTTTTAGATTAAAAATTCGATTTTTGAGGACTTTTATTGTCTACTGTAAAGTCGTAAACATGTTGGTTGGCTTTTATGGCATATTACCTTACATGGAAAAGCTCTCGCCTCAAAAGCTTACAGTGAGTCTTAGTTTCGTATATATTATACATATATATTCGGCTAAACGCGCTAAGGCTCCATAAACTGCGAATGGTGGTAATAATGAGCTTTCTTTCTTAGAAGTAAACTTAGGGAAGGTCATTTTCCGCAAAGAGGGTAAGAGTCAATGAACCACGATTTTACTTCACGAATAAGTGTACGTAAAACTTTATTCAGGATTGTCATAGCCAGATTAAAAAATCAGGATTTATATTCAAAATGATCTTCCAGTAGAAATGAGGTCCTTTATAATTCATGATTCGATATTATAAAAATATGAATATAAGACATCATGTGAATAATTTTCCAAATACAAAGTTTTTTTCAGATAAATTTGAGTATTTCTGGTTTAATAATACATTCTTATTTGTCATTTGACACGGAAGAATAAAAAAATGGGATATAATAAATAATTCATAAATTTTTTTTTTCTAAGTAAGTTAAATTTTTACTTGAGGCCTGTACTTGTATTCTGAAGTTAAAATTTTTATCAAAAGATTGCCCTCATGTTTCGACTTTACATCAAGTCTTTACCTGAGCATTATAGAGTATAATGGAAAAACAAAACCGCTGAAGAATTTATGAAG
>NC_046658.1:82674697-82689889 GCF_010883055.1 Belonocnema kinseyi | reverse complement strand
CATACTTTGAATAAAATATTTGTTATCATTCTCTTGAAATAAATGTGTTTTTTTCTTGAAAAAATACCGGTTTCATATGTATACACCTGGTATATATATAAATTATTAAAAAAATATTTAATTAGAAATGATAGTATAATAAAAATATGTTTAAGACATTGTAAATAAAAATTAACACCGAGATAATCTCAACCAAATTACCTAGAAAGTATGATATGCTAATTAGATTTGAAGTTATTTATGTTTATAAAATTTGGTTGTTGTTCGCAATCCAATAAACAATATACATCTCCCATAAAATCGCTTGAAAGACTTTCGAATCTTTCAAAATGCCCTTAAAGCATTAAAATCCTTCAAAATTCTTTAAGATCCGTAGCAATTCCGTTAAATCTTATATATTTTTAAGTCCTTTGAATATTTGAAATATGTTGAAATCGCTTAAATACGTATAAATCTTAAGAAATCCCTGGAATTATCTTGCAATTTTAATTCCATTCACTTCCTTAAGTACTCTGGAAATCAGTTACATCCTTTGAAATCATTTAAATAACATTGATATCCTAGATTTTATGTAAATTTTTTAAGTTTTTAGATATTCTACCAGCTTCTTTGAAAACCCTAAAGAAATTTTAAAACTCATGTAATTCCTTGACATATTTAAAAATATTCTCAAGTCTTTAAAATCCTTTGAAATGTATACAATTATATACATTTACAATGTCCTTTTAATCTTTTGAAATTCATCTCAATCCCACAAAAATCGAAAAAAATTTCAGGGAAAATCTCGTAACAAATTATGTAATCTGCAATATATTTTTGAAAATTCTTTAAAAAATTATGAAATTATTTTAATACACTAAGATATATATTGAAACACCCTTGAGTACTGTTCAATTCCTAAAAATATCTCAAATATGGTATAATTCCTGAAATTCTTGTAAATACCGTAAAAAAATCCTTAAAGTCTTCGACATTTTCTATGAACATACGAATTTGTTTTATAATTTTATGAAATTCTTTGAAATCTTGTAAAACTACTAAATTCTTACAATTTCTTTCAAAAATTTAATTTTAACTGTATTTTAAAATCTCATGTACTATTTTTCAGGTTGTCTAAAGTCCTTTGTGATCCTTAGATGCTCATTTTTAACGCCTTAAAATTTTTGAAATCCCTTGTAATTTCTGGAAATCTTGTAAACTGTCTTTAAATCTTTCAAATCATTTGAAATCTATGTCACTTTTTTGAAGATCCAATACAATCATGTCGGTCTGATAATCTCTCTATAAAGGGATTGAAATACATTAGCACAACAAGTTTTTGATGACTTCAAATTAGGATAACTCCATTGAGAATTATGTCAAACATTTTTTTATATGGTTGTAAAGATTATGAAATTTTACGTTGAATGAACTCTAATAGATATTATTGATTTTTGGAACATGATATATCACATAAGAAGTTATTTTAAAAAATGCCTAAATTCGTTCAGACTCACATCACAAAGATGTTTTTGTACTTGTAAAAAATCGGTAAAAATTAAAATAAAGATAAAGATATACATACACATCTACACATGGAGACCTTATCAGAGAGCTGCTGTGATTATGCCCATAATATTCGTTAAAAATGATTATACTTGTAATCAGTTCTATCGGAGGGGCGAAGCGATTATCGGTTTGTAGCCCCAAATCTCTAACTGCGTGCTTAAAAAAATGCCTAGAAACTAGCGAGATGGATGCAGAGATCAGTTATTCTCTGGTCGCTCCGTATCCTTAAGACCGACGTTGATTTAGTAGGCCCCTCATTCTTATGTCGTCGTGCTCTGTAGCTATCAATCTCAAAGTCATAATTTGTGGCAATAGGTGTGATATACTGGGGCACTACCAGGTGTCAATGGAATTTTCCTGCATAGCAGTTGTTTCAACATAAGACATATGAAATAGACTGGCTAGGATATTGACGAAAGACTAAAGCCACAAGAACCATAACACATTGATTTTTTAATGTAATTTCCAGTTACATGAAGAATTTTTATGTGAATTCGAATCACAAACAATATTTTTTAATTTGATATTTTTCTTATTTACTGACGTGGAGGATTGTTATTACGGGGGTTTACATTTTCTACTCTAAAACTCTTCCTGATTGGGCGGCGGTAGCCCACTGGAATTTCCTTGACTTCTTCTTCGGTTAACAGAGTAACCGCACCGCTTTCCACGTTAATTTTCGCCCGTTTTCTTTGACCGTAAAATTGAGCTGAAGGAGTATAAAGTCCAGCAAGTACACTAGAATTCTCCAATACTGCAAATACGTCACCATCGGATGATGATAGAACAATTTGTTCTTGGCCTGAAACACACTCATACTGATACTTGCCTGTTCTCAATTCAATTTGTTTATTGACAGGAAAAGTGTACATTTTTAGTTCGAATGTCCGGCTTAGGTTCGTGCGGGGAATCAGCCGAATAAATCTAAGTTGATCAAGCCTACATCCTAATCCGTCAGGAGATGGAAGCCTTGCAGGAAGAACATTTATTCTTGAAGGAGGATTAGGCCTTGCAAGAGGAGACCTGGATCTAACACGAGAAGAAGGCTCGGCAGGAGTAAAAGATGTATCAGGTGAATGATTTCTTTCAGAAGAATTAGACGATCGGCCGCAAGGAGCTTCAGGAATAGGTTCGCCATTAGGTAAAAATTCGAACTGGGAACTTAACCCTGAAACAGGAAAGAGAGGATTACATTTTATGAACTTGGTATTTCCTGAAACCCTTGTGTCAAGATTGTGAGGCAAGGCTTGTGAGGGAAGATTCCCTGGAAAACTTCATAAAAGTTGATCATGAATATTAAGAGAACATTAGATGGATAACTTCCCGGAAAAGTTTCATTCAGAATTCGTTTTTAGAAATGAAATGCATTAACCTTTGATTAACCTGCACGTTACTTTCTCCTTATTTGTCAATAAATCTTCTTCGTTGATCACCAACCTGTCCATTATAAGGTTCTTTCTGGTTTGCGGCAGAACTCGAGAGACTTTCGCGGAATCTATACTAGTTCTCGGAAAATCTTTTTTCTCAGTTCACGTGGCTTTCCATCCTTTGAAGGACCAGAATCTTCTCATTAAACTCAGGAGACATATTAGCCTTATGATGAGGTTTTGTTTTGGGGTTTGTTTCCTTCTTAACGAAAAACTACATTCTTTTTCTTTCTGTCCTTGAACAATAATTTCTTCAGCAGGAAGGTGTTGAGTATTTCGAGCAGCGAAAATTCATACCAGTCGCTATACTCATGCTCCAATTTAAAACAACTTGCATAGATTATAGATTACATATTTTTCACATCCCTATAATCACATACAAACAATACCTTTCTCTCTCTAACACAATGCGAGTTGCACAAGCCTGAGGTTTTTGTATATAGAGACTTAGTAACTATTTTGTACGCCAAACCCCATGTGTTTTTCTCGACCGCCGCGATGAGTTCCGTCCATCATTCGAATTTATATTGCTTTTCATGCGCATAATAACAAGCCCCAGGACGGATATTTGATTTTCTTCACCTGTCTCTTCTGGTTCTCTTTAAAATTCTCAGATAGAGAATTATAGGTACTAATGCTCACTTAGAGCTACCTCATCAAGCACATCCCAGTCTCTCATCCTCGTGGTTATTTCGTTCTTTGTTATTTTGAAGTCGATAATGGATCCAGTATTGCTTTTTCTAAATAAGAATTCATGGCATGTGTTGCTCACTGTTTGGTCAGTTCTGGCTGCCATGTCTTTTTCAACCTTGCCTCTCCGATAAGGCGTGGTTTCTCCACATTCCGGTGATTTTCTATTAAAATCCTCGGTTATGAGAACGTCTTTCCTTGTTCTCCTAATGATGTTCGCGAGGTCTTATACCTCTACTTTAATCTCATTTAGCTGGTTATTTAGGAAAAAATAGTAAATGTGAATCTGAATTCGATCCACCTCTAGACACGCATATCCCTTGTCAGGTTATGAGTGGCTTCCGTCAGCCCTCTTCTTTAGCACTTCTTTGAAATTAGGGTCAGGTCGGCTACCTCAGGCGTGCTTGGTTTCCTAGAGGCCCTTGTCAGCAAATTTCATGCTCCTCCGTTCCTTTTTTATACTGCCTGTCTTTGTGGCCAGGCTCACCGTACTTCTGGCAGGATTATTTCCTGTCGGAACCACTGCAGTTCCTGACGGTCTGCAAGAATTGATTTATTTTACCCTTTTCAGCTTTATTCTAATCGCTGCAACTATCTCCTCTTCGGTTGTCAACTTATCTCAATCCCTTATTTCTAGGGATTCTTTGATAATCAACTGTTCCATTAAGGCCTAGTTCTCTATCGCACGGATTATAGGCTAGCTGCATTTGTTATTGTCTTGGAAGTTCATACCACTGTACATTTTGCTCCCGAATTTAATTTATGATCATATACGTTGTGTGAAAAATAAATTGTTGGCAACATTCTTGGAGCCGTCTACGGTCCCAGACAAGTAAGCGTTAAGATAGGCCTTTACCATATCGTTCAGCTAGCGGCAGTTAATTAGTTCCAACCGCCACCGTACCAAATTATTTCTATAATTGACTGTAAACAAACATACACATACATACATAACTTTACTTCGTGACGAATTACTTTTAAATCTCATGTGATACCAAATTACCAATTAAAGATTAAATAGGTGGGAAACATGAATCGCATATTTCCATCTACAACTATATCAACAACAATAGAATCCATGAAACCATAAATTATCAGGAATTACGTCGCAAAATGTTGTTACTGTAAATCTTTGCACACTTAAGGTTATGGAAAAAACAACTAAAATATTGCCACTCAATCTAAATGGCGAAGTAAAAGAAGCAAAGCAGGATTTAGTTCTACAAAAGTCTGAGGTTAAATATGAGCTGGGCTTCAAAGACTTTCGGAAAGGGATTTTGGACGTTCACTTTTCAGGTGGCTCCATAGGCTAATAACAACGAAATGGCTGCTCATACGTGTTTTAGAAACTTTTTGAACACCCGCAACTTTGAACACCAGCCAAATTAAAATATTCTAAAACATTTTTTTAAAAATAATTCTACCAAAATCTGGCTGAAAACCACATTACCACATTACTGGTATCAAAAATAGCTATTGCCTGTAAAGACAGATGAAGTCAAGAATCATCAGCGATGAGGTTTAAACATTGTACGTATACTCATATACTTTTTTCGGAAAACGTTGAAATACAAGTTTTAGAAATAAGATTCGACCGCCGCGCCGAAACACAGTCTAAATCGGCCAAAATGTGTAACATTAGCCTGGAGAATGTAGGGGGAATCCTGATTTTGAAGGTAATTTTTGCAAAATGCTTTAAAAAGAAATAGATATTACACGTACAGTCTGTAGCATTGGTTGTTGAACAAATTTTAGGTGATTTGAAGATTTTTAAGCGTAACACTACTAATCTGAATTTCATGTAAGTAATTGTGATTTCAACAATTCTAATTTAACTAAAGTTCACGCTGTTGTATTCATAGATTAATGCACACATCGACATCATTCAAATAAATGACTAAGAACAGTAAAAGAATACAAAACTCGACACCTAAGACCAATTTAATTGCGTGCTTACTCGTTGATAAGAACTGATGATATATATTGAGCTACTGCACTCACATTAATTAAGTAGAAAAACACAAAATTGTATCACATTTAATCGAGAAAATCGATTTTGACTGTTGAAAACCTTTTTTTTTAACGGGTCGAGGCATTTTTCTCCAATTTATCTTACACACTACTTTTGAAGTCATAAAAGGAATTCAAAAAACAAATTTACAGTGTGAAATGATCTCACGTAAAATTCATACTCATTTTGCATAAACATAAATAGAAAATATATTGATGATAAGGTCAGGATAAGACAATTTATGGATATATTATAATACTATATTTACCAATAGAATTAAGGCTCATTCCCAACGTGAAGACCAAAGAAAGAACTACCCTCATTATTTTCAAGTTTAGGAAAAACTAATTTATATAATAATGAAGAAATTGGTTACCAAGGTACTTACAGATTATCGAAGTGCTTTATTATACATTAAATCATTTCTCCTTTAGTCTTTATCTCATACATTTTAATTATAGGCGACAAGCCGGTCGTTCTGAGATATTTACATTTCATTAGCCAGTTAAAAGAATAATTTATTTACTAAATTTATTAACCTAGTTTAATATTGAAGTTTAGGTCGTGCTGACGAACACCCTTTTTATATCACCTACTGGTTAAAACATTTCAATAAAATATTGCTACTTGGACAGAAGCTGATGACGTTGATGTGATGATGTGGTTGGTCCAGAATTTCAATCGCTGGGGGTTTTTCTTTACAACTATAACGACTAATAATAAATCTGAATTTCCACTTCTAAACAATCTCGTAATAGGAACCTCGATATATTCTTCTATACTTGTTTCCAATATCAGGTTCCAAGTGATCGTAAATTCATTCCTGAAAAGATTCGTAAAATTGGTAAAAAATGTTCTGGCCTCGATGTTATGGAACAATATGAGAAATAGGTTCTACACAAAATATGTTCTAGTTGTCATATCATTCTAAGTCTTTGGGATATCATTCGAGATACTAAAACTCTGAAATTCACAAAACCTACTTTGTGTTAAAAACCACTAATTGACAATTATTGACATTTCTGTATTATTCATTTTGGAGTGGTTACTAGAAACTGTAAAAAAACCTTTCTTTTGTCTTTGTTGCAACAGTTGCACACAATCAACCATAGCATAGAACACGAAACAGCACGTTCAATATGTTTAGTAGTGGATCTTGAGATTACTGATGGTTTCGAAGTAGAAGAAATAAGCTTTCATCATTAAGATTTCATGTCATGCATTGACAGTAAGAGTGTTTCAAACATTTTGACGCAAAGAGAATTGAATAATCTTTTATAAGAGGCTTAAGATTACCCAAGGACCTTACATATTAGCTTGCATCAGTATAAAAGAGTAAACATTTGTTGTCAGAAGATATGAATGCGAAGTACTATATATTATAGACATTAAGACAAGAATTTCAGAAAATACTTTTCAGAAAAAAAGGAACTTTCTTTGGTATATTGTTATAGCATCAAAAGATTAACACATTAATTAAAGTACGGCATTTATAAATCAAAAAAATAAAATATTCAGAACATGATTAGAAAGTTCACTGATATATACAAATTTTAGACATTATTTTGTGACAGCCAGGCTTCACAAACACCTTTTGTTTTTTTACTTATCGTGTATTCGGGATAAAGACGATCACTATGACAAGGAAAGATAGCCAAAGAGAACATTATTCCAATCCGGTCCTAATATCGTCATCGGTAATCCTCTGATTGATCTACAAAAAATATTACTACCCACTCTTCGCATAAAACTTGTTCTAATAAAATAGTTGACCAAAGCCTCCAAGGGAAGAAGGAAGTTGCTCTGAGTATTTAAGAGGAAAATTTCCAGAATTACCAAATACAAAATTTAAAGAAGGCGTTTTTGATGGACCACGAATTGGGGAAATGCTGAATGATAATTATTTGATCACGTTAATGAATCCAAAAGAGAACTTACCATGGATTAGTTGCAAGCAAGTTTCAAAAATTTCTCTGGGAAATCAAAAGAGTAGGAACTACACAAAAAATGGTAGCTGGTATGGAGAAAATCTTTAGCGAAATAGGGTGTTCGATGAATCGGAAGCTGGGCTTCCTCTCTTCCCATCTGGATTATTTCTTATTAAATTTAGGAGATTATAGTAAGAAATAAGGAGAACGATTCCAAAAAGATATAAAAGAAATTGAACGGCTATATCAAGGAAGACAGGAAAAAATGTTGGTGGCTGACTCGTTGGACATTAAAAAGACAGAGAAAGGAAAAATAAATGAAGGATTATGCCTCAAGCCCACAATTGATTATTTCAGTGTTCTCAATTGATGAGGTTAAAAGGACATGAGATTCGGATTCAACGACCCCAAAAATATGAATATAAAATTATTTTTAAACTTGTATTATACAAATCGATTTTTAACAGTTTTTTAAGTCAGGGACAAACTGAGACTTTGTGCTGTTGAATGGACTCCAGATTCGAATTTAGGAATCCTAAAAACATATAGGTATCAAGGTCTAGTTTAACGCATATTAAACATTTTGTTGTGCCTGTCTTATTTTCCAATTTTTTAAATGTCTTAAAATTTCACAAAAAATTTTGAAAACTTGGAAATACTTTCTAATCCCTGAAATCAGTTTAAATCCCTTAAAATAATAAAATAGTCAACCTAGCGAAGAAGTTTGAAAATATTTTCAGAGGAAAAGTGCAGAAATAGTGGCACGAAGAATTAATTGAAAAAAATATTAGCATAGAGTAATTTTGTCAAAATAGTGGCAATATAGTAACATCATTAAAAAAAAGTACACTTTTATATCTTATGCCTCAATCGCTCATTTTAAGAACAAAATGGTTTTTAGTTCAAACAAAGCTATTTTGATTGATATAGTTAAATTAGTGAATATTGGTCATTTAGTTAAATCATATAATGGTATTATTTCATTTTTAATTATTAATTATTTTATTACAAGATTTATATACTTCTTATCTTTACACGAATGATTTTATCTTTTAAAAGCCATAAAAACTATTTATAATTAAAATATTTTACAACTCGAGGGGGGCGTTGTCTCGAAGCATATGCATTGTTGTAGAAGTTCGATACGGTCAGAACTTTACCAGTCTGCGAATGCGAATTAAACCTGACATTTGGAATCCTGTGAAATTAAATTGGAATAAATTAGATCGAGTTAAATTAGAATTCAGCTCCATCAAATTTCAGTTCGGAACTCGCGAAATTCGAGTTCCGAATGCTTCCGTGATCCCGGAATAAAAAGGACTAAAGGGATGAAATTCCGCAGCTCGGAATAGCGAAGAGTTTGCGAGAGGAGTAGAGGGATTTAGGTATGGGGGTGGTAACGAGTGAGGAAAAGTTAATTTGGTAATGAATTTTTAAAAGAGTCCAGAAGCTTGGTAGTGCTTGACTGGTCTTTCATCATAATAATCTCGACTTCAGGTATTTCCAATTGACAGAATTTTGTTTACTCTTGGGACCAGAGTGCGATGATATTGGGTGATCGAGCTTTTCACAATAAACATTTACTTTTCTCTTCAAAGTTTTTCAGCTTTTTCACTTATCAGAGATGTTATAGTTAAGTGAATAAAGTCCAGAATGAAGCTAACTTGTTTTATGACCTCAAAATTACGTAACCCAACTCTTTGATTTTGCCCCCCCCCCCACCTCTTCCCAAGGTCTTGGCCTTCTTAGAACTGCTGGTCCACGCAGTTTCTCAGCGCTCAGGGTGCGAGACGGTTGCGAATCTTACCTAAAAGTACAGCGCACAGTATTCTGGAATAGGAATTTACTGTTCGTAATCGCCCACAGGTCGTATTTCTTAACCGATTTAAAAGTTTTTTTTTAGAAATGCTTAGCAATTAATTTTTAAGAGAATTGTGGTTTGCTTTTTTAAAATTTTTTTTCACAGAGCAACAATATATAAACAAATATAGTGACAAAATTGACCATTTTAGCTTTGTGAATTTTTATCTCAAGAAAAAATGTAAATAGAAACTCACTATCAGTCGGAATTATTGCACATGCATTTATAGAACGTAATTAATTTTAATAATATTCAAGTTAATTATTATAAACAATTTCTATAAACAAATTCTTTATAAACGAGTTTTTCTCATAGCTGAATTGATTTTTCTGAACAAAAGTGATTCACAATTGTCTTTAAAGCCATTTATATACTTTGAGCTTTATCAAACATAAACAATATAGATTGTTTATAACAATTTAGTTAAAAAAGTTTCCTAATTGGCCGTTTTCTCGTAGAAAAAATTTTTTTTTCTTTAATAATTATCAGAGTGACATTTATTGCAGTGATTGTTATAAACAATTTTTCTAACAAAAGTATGATTTATTTTTTTTACATGCAAAAAGGACGGTTTTCCACTGAAATTATCCGACAAGAAACTAACAGTGATTTCAAAATTGGATATGGGACATTATATAATAATTTGCATAATTGTTAATAACAATTTCTGTAGAAAACTGTCCATAGCAATAACGCTGTACTTGCCTTTTTAGAAGTCACCTATCTTTCATTTGTTTTATGCAAGTTCCTAAAAAATAATCCAATTCTGGAATCACTATTAGTTTTATGTCGGATAATTTCAGTGGAAAACCGTCCTTTTTGCATGTTTCAAAATAAATCATAGTTTTGTTTAAAAAATTGTTCATAAGAATCATATAAATTATTCTTCATTCAATTTCGTTGGTTAGTCACCGCAATAAATGTCACTCTAACAATTATTGAAGAAAAAAACATTTTTTTCTACGAGGAAATAGCCGATTAGGAGACTTGATTAACTAAATTGTTATAAATAATCTATATTGTTTATGTTTGATAAAGATTAAAGTATATAAATGGCTTTAAAGACAATTGTGAATCATTTTTGTTTAGAAAAATCAATTCAGCTATGAGAAAAACTCGTTTATAAGAAATTTGTTTATAGAAATTTTTATAAAAACAATAGTTGTTAACTCATGCTAATTTTTTGTTACAAATTATGAGTCTAATGAAAAATATTAGCAACTAGCGTGAAATAAACGCTTTTTTCTATGATAAAAAAACACTAATAAGAATTTGCTTATAAAAATTGTTTATAATAATTAAGTTAAATATTATTAAAATTAATTATGTTCTATGAATGTATGTGCAATAATTCCGGCTGATAGTGAGTTTCTATCTGTATTTTTTCTTGAGATTCTTGTTTTTCACAAAGCTAAAATGGTCAATTTTGTCACTATATTTGTTTATATATTGTTGCTCTGTGAAACAAATTTAAGAAAAGCAAACCACAATTCTCTTAAAAATTAATTGCTGAGCATTTCTAAAAAAAACTTTTAAATCAGTTAAGAAATACGACCTATGGGCGATTATGAACAGTAAATTCCTATTCCAGACCACAGTGCAGCGGCGTAGTGGAAAGGCGTAGTGCGCGGGTAATCACATACGGAAATGGCGCAATATTATGTATTCCAATTGGAAACGGTTCACACAGCCCTGACTAATTACGTTTCGATCCCACCGACATGTGACCAAGGCTATTTGCAGGCAACCCTCGAAACTGGACTGAAAGTGAACGTTCGGTGTATTATTATTTCCCTGAGGAAATATCATTAGATGTTCTGTGGCCGGAGACTGTATCAGACACTTTCAGAAAATTCCACAGGCATTCTCAGGAAACTCTTTCTAAATCCTCAAGATATTCGATATGTAATATATGTTTCGTCGTAACAGAGATTTCCTGAATATTTTCCATTAAATTAGGATATTCTTTTCATATTAATTATCATAAATCTGAAATACAACTGATAATTTAAATTTTGAAGCTTAATAAATTTATTCTGGTGGAAAGAGACCGTCTATCTTCAGTAGGTGCCGTGTTATGATCCTTTAAACTAACCGATATTTTTTTAAGTTTGAATTCTGAATTTTGCATTTGTAAATTGAAACCGGTTAATTTTACCAAAAAAGTTCTATGTATAATAAAAGAAGTCGCAATTTCCATAGCATCTAAAAAAACAATAGTCTAGTTCTAATAGGTCATAAGTTATGATCTCCCAAAGTTGACCATTTTTACCCATTCACCAGGGAAAATTAGTCGTGTTTAGTTTGCTCAAAATAACTAGTATCTAAATAATGCAACATTAATGACGCCAGAAGAAAAGTTTTAGAGCAGAATCTTTCGCGTGAATTTACCAAAAATAAATTTTCTAGTTCTCATAGGTCACGGGTTATGACCATGGATCTTTGACCCTTTTCATTCCGAACAATCTGTACTGAAATATGTACTTGCGACCTCATTTATTTGCCTTCGTGGCATATATGGATCTGTGATTATTGCAAAATATATGATTTAAAATTTGGTGTTGAAGAGAATTAAATTTTTTTAATATTTGTTGAATAACACGATTCGCATTATAAAAAATTGTCCACATTTGATGAAATACTCCATTTACCAAATATTTGTTTAAAGGAACCCAAAAATTTAGTCGAGTCAACTAAATATTTTGTTTTTCCATATAATAACCATATTCTATCTTTTAACTAACGAAAATTCTTCAAGCAAATCGTTTTTTGAGTACAACTTTATTTTGCAATATTTGTGTTGTTTATTTATGTTATAAAATTTCTGGAATGGAGTTTTTTAACTAGCTTCATAAGGGACAGCACAGAGTTCGAAACGTTTGCCAATTTTAAATCCACTCTTATTTTTTCTTGAACGTATGCACTATAAAAATTTTGCTATATGTATATAAATTTATGATTTATAAATTATTTGAATATTATTAACAACAATCCATTATTAAAATTAAAACTATTTTATTACATTAAATAATTAATAGCGGAATTAATAAGAAAAACTAAATTAATTAAGAACGGGATATATTCAGAAAATGTTTGTTAGAAACAATTTTGAATGCGGTGTGCTTCCTACAACGGTTCAAACATGAAAATCCATGCTTATCTTCTTCAAATCGGTCAATATCAAGACGTGCTAACGAGCTTTTGAAATAAACATGGAGTTTTAAATAGAAAAAGCTCAGCTTTCGGAAAAATCGGAAGAGAACTAATTGTTATTAACTTTTTGTAAATGAATTTCAGTCACTACTCAGGAAATTTTAAGGAAATAATTTCCACCACATAAATTTTTAATTTATCGTCTTAGAACTTTTTTATTCTGCCCGGAAAATACCACGAGAAATGAAAAAATAGCAGATTTATGTAAAATTTATGATAAAAACCGGATTTATCGTGATTATATCAACATGTAGTTTTTCTTATTATTATTATTTAATATGATTTTTTTTGTGTATTCCCTGTACACGATATCAACTTAATGTTTTTTGGGATTAATAACACATTAAGTGAGTGCCGTAGATATTCTTTTTTGATTAAGGGCATGTCACACAGCCAAATACCAATATTACCGACCTCACTTCTTCAGTTTATTGAATATTTTTTTGAACCAAAGAACTTTTTTTGTGAATAAAATATCGAGCTGAAACTTTTGAAATTGTATTAGAGTATAATAAAGTACGTTTAGGTAATTCATTTGGGTAGGAACTTCACTAAAAATTATTTCGTCTTTTTTCTGAATCTCGGCATTTTTTGAACGTTCGGCACACATTAAAGGACTCACAATGTAGGACGAGCCAGCTGTTAGAGCCTCGTTTAGTGGCCGCCAGGGTACCGGCTGATGCCGATAGAATTGATAGACGAGTCCTTTGTTGTGTGCCGGATAAAATTTAGTTAAATTATCTTTTTTACATCTGTCATTATTAAACTTTGTACTTAAACGTAGTTTTCGTTCGCCTCTTGTATTTCTCAAAATTTAGGACCGATATTTTATGTATAAAAAAGTTCGAACGTTCAAAAAATGTTGAGGTTCAGAAAAAAGATGAGATAATTTTCAATGAAGTTCCTAACCAAATGAAGTATATGAACGTACTTTATTGTTCTTAGGATTTTCAGTGAACTGATAAAGTGAGGTCGGTAATATAGGTATTTGGCTGAGTCACTTGCTGTTAGGCATGCTTTAATTGCTGAAAAAATTTATATTTGTTTGAATTTTTGTGTTTTCTTAAAGAAGTTATACCTCAATTGATCAAACAATTATGATTTTTCTAAACAATTATTCCATTATATTATAAATATTCAAATCAAACCATATTGATCGTAAAGAGAGAAAATAACTATTCATAATGTCGTGAAACAAATTTTTCTAGCAAATAATAATAGTTTTAACAATTCAGGAATAACTTCTGAAAGAAACAATATCCTTATAATAAACGACATAGTGTAAGAAAATTAAAACTACTGCACTTTTCTCTACCTTTGCCTTGAACATTTAGAAGTCAATGACTGATAATGGTTTAATAAATAATTTAATAATGTTTCAAACAAAAAATATCATTCCTATTAGATATGTTTGTAATCATTTCAAGAAATTTCTAAGTTTATGATTTGTGATGGACAACAAATTTAGGAATATAGAAATTATTTAAACAATTACAAAATGTCTTTTTTGTATCTTCTAGGTACTTTCCGCGCACAATGTAAAGTGTTTGTGGCTTCAAATTTAAACTTTTTTGGTGTGAACAATTCGTAGAATATTTCTAAAAAATTACTGAAATTGAAACGACGAAAAGTTGATAACAAACAGTTTTTCCCTATTTTTCCGAAAACTGAGCTTTTCAGGTGGGAGAAGCCTTAACCTTTTAGAAGAAAGGTGTTTTTAGAGCAGTCTATTCGGCACTTCCTACAGATAAGACTAGTTTAATTTTCTTAGAATTTTTCTCTTGCATACTCTGCTCTTAAATCTGATGGGAAGGATAAATCTGCACAAATCTGATTTTTGGAACTTTTTTCTAAAATATTTCCAGAAAATGTATTATTTATTTTTTAACAAAATTAAAATTCACCTCAGAACCACTAACTAACCGTTTTAGCAACAAAAACGACAAAACGCGCTCTACTTAGCTAAAACAGTAAAAAGGTATTTTTTGTACGAGATGCCTGGACTATTCAAACAGTCATTCGTCCATATTATGCAAAATCTTTATTTTAATTAGAAATATTAGGACGCAAATAAATGAGAAATTAAAAAATCTCTCTCAATGAAAAAGCTCTTTAACGTAAAAAAAACTCTCATGCATGACAGTACGTAATATAATTCACGTACTGAGATAATTATATCCGAAGTTCTGTGCACGACAAGACTGGAAAAGAAGTGTTAATCCCTGCCCCGGAGCTGCAAATAATTACATTTTCATGCTCGCTTGTATTTTTGCGAAATACGAGATAATTTGAGAATATTGCAAAGAAAGGGGGACGGTTGAGTGGGGTCAGAGAGGAGAGTGCGGACATTGGAATAACTGGAGGCGTAAAATATTGCTCATCCCGTGAATTATGGTCGGTTTTTAGGGTGGTCTGCCTTTGTTATAACAGAAATCCAGTAAAAGACTACTAAACAAATGACACGGGGCGTTGGCTGGAGCAGCTCTGTACCGACATATACATATACGTACACAA
>NC_046658.1:82606532-82674597 GCF_010883055.1 Belonocnema kinseyi | reverse complement strand
TTGCCGGCTGCGCAGACACTGTCGTGCTTTTACCACCCATAGTCACAGTCATTATTCCGCACGATTTAGCTATAATTAACAATCGAAATGTTGAATACTTCTGATTAGCGACGAGGTTGATTATTAACAGCCGTCGTTTCACTGTATCTTTCTTCGTTCATTTAGGTAACTAGGTGCCTTTCTTCTACACTTCGATTTTCATGAATTTTTGCCTGTTATTTTTTTCATGCGTAATTAATCAGTTATACATAACAATCTACTATTCATTAATTCTGTTTACATTGTAGCTGATATTCACGTTATAATGAGGAAATTAAGCTGATGCAATATATCATTAGTGACATTCACCTCACGCGCCAGAGGAAACAAGCTCTTTTCACAAAAGTAGTATAATTTATAATTTTAATATGAGTAATACATTCTCTGATTATCTTTTTTGTTAACTTTCATTGAAATTTCATACTCCTATTTCTTTAGAAAGTTTTAATATTTAAACTTTTTTTGTATGTATATCAAATATTTTTTAAAATTGTTTGACGTTTTCCTTTGGCTAAAAGTTATAGTAACAATATACAATTTCAAATTAAGAAATAATTAAAATCATCCATGAGGTAATACTTTTTAATTTTTGACAAATACACCTCTTAATATTTTAGTTGCGTCTATTCATTTCGTAAAATTCGCGGAGCTGGAAAAGGGGTTGACCTAGTTATTTTTAAATTTCGGGATGACTAGCCAACCTTATGAAAAACATTTGACAAATTATCCTGAATTTCTTGATAACGAGACACTTCGAGATTTTTTCAAAGCCTAAACGGAGATAAATTTCTGGAAATTAATTCACGACGGTAGTCTTTAATTTCATTGCATTTGGGCGCGACAACTAAGATCTCAGAAGCCTTGCTTTTAAAACATAGGTCTCGAAGTTTCAGGAATTAGGCCACGCCCCTTTGTTCTCAGGTTTCATATTCTATGCTTTTAGATCACAGTCTAAGACTTTTAATCACGTAAAAATAGTAGCTGTAAAATCACGTGCTTTCGCAGAATCAATCTCTTGAAATTTCTCTCCGTGTAGTAAATGTATTTGCATATTACGTAAACAAAAATTAATAATGTATTGCCTTGACTAAAACGGTTCCTATATTTTTAGTTTTATTTAAGCCATTCAGGGGATATCTATCAAATTTACTTTTTACATGTTAAGAACAGTTATGACTTTTGTACCATAAAATATGAATTTTTAATCAAAAAGGACAAATTTTTAATAAAACAGTTGAATTTTCGACAAGAAAGGCGACTTTTACAAAAGAGTTGAATTCTCAACAACTTAATAGAATTTAAAACAAAATAGTTAAATTTTTATCAAAATAATTAAACTTTTAACAAAAATATATATATCTCAATTAGAAACGAGTCAGGTGTTTACACTATTTTGATAAAATTTTAAATGTCTATTGACTCAAGTTGAGGGATTTTTAAGAATTACAAAAATTTTAAGAGATTTTCTAATATTTTAAATTATTGCCAAAGGTTTTCAAAAATTTCAAAAATCTAGAGGATTTTAAAAAAATGTCCATAAAAAAAGATTTCTTAGTATTTTTGAAAATTATATTTGCTAAGCAATCGTTCAATATGTTTTCAAATTACCAGGCTTTGAAGTATATACTAAATACACCTTGAATTTGGTGATCTACTTTTCTAGGTTTGATGGGAGATTAAGCAGGAGATAAAAATATCTTTAAATTAAAATTAAAATTATTTCTTGAAAAAAAGATCCTACTCCATCTTCACTCTATTGGGAAATAAATTTAAAAATTTGAAAATAAAAATATCTAAAATATTCAGTAAAGTATTTCGATATTCTGCATTATTGTTAAAAATATAAACTTAATTTACTGGATAAAAGAGTTGAGAAAATTGTATAATCAGGTTTTATATTGTTTTTTATTAATTTTTATTGTAATCGAGTGAGAGATATGTTCTAGAAAAACATAAAATCCCAAGAAAAAGTTAACTTTATGTTTCAACCAATTTTTTCAATTTAATCCCATAATTTGTAATCTATAATTTATTCAGAGCTAGGCTTATTTTGAGTAGTATATGGATCCAAAAGTGAGACGTGGACGTTTTTAAACGACTTATATTAAGTTTTAAAACGAGAAAAAAATTTCGTGAAGTTTTATCGGCAATGGTGCAAAGTGAGGCCTGAAATAATAAGACTCAGCAGAAGTCAGTTTCAGAAAAGACGTTTCGCTTGGGCTTGAGTAACATGTTTTCTCTATTTATTAGTTTTTTTAAATTCCATTTTACTAAAAATGCAAAAGTTTGAAAATCCCTAGCCCTCTTTCGTGGTAAATCAGTAATTATTATACATATATTTCATATCAAATTGCTGGTTGAGAATATTAAATAAGAAAACAAATGTCTAATTCAGAAATAATCGAATTAAAAAAAATCCGTATCTAAATTATGTACATTTCAATCAGAACATCTCCTAGTGATGTAAACTTTTAGACTTTATTGATATATTTAAAAATGGTGTCCAGTTATTATCATTGGTTTATAAAAGTTGTAGAATATTAAAAATTCTCTATTTAAAAAAAATTATTTTGTACAAGATTCTAATGGCTGTTTATATTTTTAACTCGGACTGTTAGTTTGTTTATCATACTTACCGAAAGTCTGAAATCCACAGTTGTAAACTTCAGGTTCGTATTCCTTATTGTACTGCAAATTATAAACCGGGAAGTGTTATGAAATTTACATGAAATGAAATCTCATAAGTAACTCTGCATAGTGCATAATTAACATGTAAATACATTATAAGGTAAACTTGACTTCATTTTACTTACATGAAGAAACTGAAAATATACAGGTTCTGAAAAATTTAAACGCACCAGAAACATAATTTGAATCATACGTGAGAACTTACCACATGCCTTTGGTGAAAATTAATTTAATTGTAACAATAACGTTTTGGTAGTTTTCTCTATATTTTAATTTCGAATTCTACATAATAACATAACCACATAACGACTCACTGCAAAAAGTGTTTTTTAATTTTTACTTTCACTTTAGTGATGGTTTCAAATGAATTATTTCATTTATATGAACATATAAACTTATCTTGAATCACCGTCAGTACCAGTTAATCAGTTTCATGCCGAGATTGGGTCTAAATGATTCACAACGCTTTTATACAGATTTTGAATTTTTACACATACACATTGATATTTGAAAACTGAGCATCCGAAGAAATTTGTCACATTTTTTGGCAAACAGAAATTATTAAGTTTCGAAATCAACTTGAACTACGTAACCCTAAAGAAATACTTTCTGAACGCAAAAAAGTAATTTCCAGATCCATTTAGATTTATATCCCAATACAGAAAAATTTGAACTTTTTATCTCAACCTGAAATTTAGATTAGTATGACACATTCCCTGCTGTTCCTAGGTAGTTGTTAATTTTTTCCAAGAGTTTTTGTCGGCACTAGGAATATCTGAAGAAACGCTTTTAAATATGAATAAAAATGATTTCTAACGTTGAAATTTGCTTTTTTGGTTGAAAACTATTTTCTTACTAATTAATTAAATATTTTAGGTGAAGATTTATTATTTTAGTTTAACATTTTCTCTCTTAATGAAAATCCAACTATTTTTGTTGGAAAGTTTTTTCTTTTTTGTAAAAAAGTCTAGTATTATATTTTTGTTTTAGAATTCATCTGTTTTGGTTAGAAAATTTGTTATTTGTTTGAAAGCTTATTTATTTTATTCAAAATCAAACAATATTACTAGAGCAACATTGGTTTCTTTTGAAAATTCAAGTGTTTTGTTAAGAAATTAGTTTTTCTCTTCAACATTTAAATATTTTGGCAGGAAATTTGAGAATTTAGTAAAAAATGAACTTTTTTTGTTAAGAATCATATTTACGAACTAAAAATTATACAGATTTCTAAAAAATTTACCTTTCTGGCTTGAAAGTTCTGCAATTTGGTTAAAAATGTTGACCTCTACTGACTGAAGAATGTTTCTTAATTTAGAATTTTACGGTTTTCTTAAATATCCATCTTTAATGGTTAAAATATTAATTACTAGATTTTTCTTTGAGAATTCATATTTGGTTGAAAATGGATTTTTTTAGTTAAAAGCTCAAAATTACTTTTTTTTATAGACAAAGAATTTTCTAGTTTGAAACTTGGTATTTTTAATTCATAATTCAACTATTTGTTCGAAAGTTAAATTCCTTGGTTAAACATTAATTTTCTTGGTTGAAGATACATACTTTTATTTAAAACTACATCTCTTGGGTTGAAAATTAATTTTTCTTGGTTACACTGTTTTTTTAACTGAAACTTTAGGTATTCCATTTTTGGTTAAGTGTTTATTTTATTCTTTGAAAATTCAACTATTTGGTTGGAAATTTATATATTGTGTTAAAAATACATCTTCTTGCAGAAATTTAAACTTCTTGGTTGAAAAATGATCTTTGTGTTTGAAAATGTAACTCTTTGTTTAAAAGTGAAACTCTTTTGATGAAATGTTCTTCTGCATGGTTGGAATTTTATTGTTTTAGTTAAAAATTAATCTTTTTGATTACAAATCCAACAAGTTTCAGTTTAAGATTAATTATTTTGGATTAAAAAGTCTACTAGTATATTTTTGATTTAGAATGATTCTTTTTGTTTCAAATATAATTATTTTGTTGAAAGTTGAACAATTTTCTTAGAAGAACATTATTTTAGATGGAAAACCAAACTGTTTTGTTGGAAATTAACTTTCCAAATTCCATATATTTTTTTTTCATGAATGTTAAATTTTTCGTGGTTTGGAATACTTCTTTTTTTTTAAAGTGTATTTATTCTGTTGAAAATTTTACATTTTTTGGTTTAAAATGCACGCAACTAGTGGAAAATTGGTCCTTTGGGTTGGAATTTCATTTTTACAGGTTGAAAAATTAAATTTTTTAATTGATAAGTTCATTATTAAATTTTTCGTTCGAAATTGATCTTAATTTGATTAAAATCATTAATTTTAAGTTCGAAATTAATTTATTTTTTTCAAAATGTTAGTCCTTAATATCCTGCAAATTTCAATAAAAATGGTAATAACTGCCATTCGACTGATTAATGAAGTTATGTAAAAATTGATTTTGGATTCTTAAAAGTGGATCTTTTTGAGTTTTTGTTTTCAAAGATATAGAAATACCATTGAAATTGTAATATCGATACAGAAAATTACCATTTCCAATGTTCTGCCTTTATGATACATGTAGGTAATAATTTCACTTTATGAAAATGTGCACTGATCTCAACAATTGTATCGTACAAAATCGACTGCGTTGGGTTTTATCTCCTATCAGATTTAGAACTCATAAAATTGATTTATCAATAATTACCTAAATTGTTTTACTGCTCAGGGGCCAATCATTAACATTTATACTTTATTTTATCTTTATTTATCGACAGAGAATTATCGCTTTTCAATTATGAAAAATGAATGATGGGAAATTGTTTATAAGGGTCGGGATAAAAGCCTTGTGCTTGGTATAAAGGCAGTTTTAACACATTGGAAGGGACAGCGATTTAATTTTTTTTTATTTATTTCAATGCGTTGAAACAATTTCTCCTTGCTGATAAAACTTCCTGTTACACACGCATATCAATTTCAGCGCGATATAACTGCTGATTTCATTTTGATACATTCAGAGTAGGAGAAGAGAGTGATTGCCGACTCGGATTGCGAATAAAAATAGAACCCGATTCGTTCGTCGATTGAATTCTCGCATCGAGAAGTGCTTTCCCGATATTTTAATATGTTCTAATTCTTAGGGCCAGTAATCCATAGGTTTAATTATAGGTTCTTCGTACTCAGTTCTTCGCGAATCGAAAGCATTATAAAAACAGTGGAAATTTCCATAAAAATTTTATAGGGGACATTCATAATTTAAACAAAGTTTTTCTCTGAAATTATGAACAACGTGCTTTCATTTGTGTATTTTTATTTACCCACTCTCTTATATGTAATTTTTTCCCAATAAAATTTTTTCGTGAATTTATTAAGGCTTTATCCATAAAAAGCATATGAAGACCTAGGGTTGAGTGGGGATTTGATAAAATCCAACTGTTTCTCATGAATTAAAAAAGTAGTTTAAGAAGTTTATATTTTTACTCCGAAAAGATTATTACTTTCAATAAAAAACACTTAAATTACACAAAAACAGATTCATTTTTCATAAAACAATTGAATCCTTGTGTTAAAAAGATCCATCACACAGTCACACAAAAATAAATCTAACCTAGCCTAACCTAACCTAACCTCACGAAACACAATTGAACTGATTGTGTTATCCCGTTGTGTTTGTGGTACCGTTTGAATCAGCTTGGGCTTAACCTGCAAAGAGGTCAAACCTATCTTAACCTAAAAAAACCTGACCTAATCTAACCTAGCCGAATGAAATTCAAACACACGTGTAGATATGTAAGCGTACGGTTCTCAGTCTTAAATGAGTGCTATATTTAATAGGTTAACTCGATCTTAACCTACCGTCACCACGTGGAGGTGCCCTGGTTACAGATACAGGCGAATAATGCTAGAAACAAGCGTTTACGAAACTCCAGACATTTACTGCTATCAATGTCAAAATATGAAAGTACGCAAGAACAGGGTTGCCAGCGTAATCGGTTAGGTTAGGTCAGGTTTTTTTAGGTTCGGATAGGTTTGACCTCTTTGCAGGTTAAGCCCAAGCTGATTCAAACGGTACCGCAAACACATCGGGACAACACAATCAGTTTAATTGTGTTTCGTGAGGTTAGGTTAGGTTAGGTTAGGCTAGGTTAGATTTATTTATAGGTTAGGCTCGAGTTGACCCATTCGATGTAGCACACATTTGCTACTGGGAAAATATGCTTCCAGAGCTTTACATGTAGTTCAATAAATTTCTGTTAATACAGGTTAGGTGAGGTCAGGTTCTGTTGGGTAAAGTTATGTTAAATAAGTTGATATCTGACAAGGGTTGATCCTTCACAGTTGTCGACATGTTTTTGAAGTGAAAATTTGCATCGCTGGCATTATTTTGAAATTTATTTGCCTCAGTGCATGATTTTTCCTCATTTTTTGAGGTTATGGCTCAACCATGACGTGATGGGTATTTTTGATACCGAATTTGAATTCAGCGCCCCAAAATCCATAGGAATACGTGTGTCTTGTTACCAGATCCGCACACTTTTTTTTGTGCGGCTGTGTTATTTATCAAACAAATAAATTCGTAACCAAAATTAAAGTTTGTACGAAAAGAGACGAATTTTAAGCCAAGAAATATTTTTAAGTTGATAGAGACGAAAACTTTTTCTCTAAAAATTTTAATTTTCAAGCCAAAAGGAATAGCTTTCTACAAAACAGTTGAGTTTTAAACAAAATATATGCATTGTTGACTTAAAAGATGTAATTTCAAACCAGAAAATGATTTTTTCATTAAAAAATTCCAATGATCAACAAAATGCATGCATTTTTTACAAAATAATTAAATTTGCAACAAAGAACAATAATTTTAAATTAAAAAAGATAAATTTTTAACAATTTACATGTATTTTCAACCAAATAATTGAATTTTAAACCATATGGTTAATTCTTTAGTTAAAAAATTAATTTGTAACAAAAAGTATAATATTGAATAAAGCAGTTGTACTTTAAATCTAGAAATATTAATTTCTAACTAATGAGATTAGTTTTTTTTACCAAAGAAGGTAATTTTTTAACAAAACACATGAGACCAATTTTCATCTAATAAAGATTCTATTTCGAACAAAAAAGAAGAATTTTATATTAAATAGGTGAACATTCAACAACAAAAATTTCAAACCAAAAGATAAATTTTCAACAAAACAGTAATTTTTATACCAATGAGTTTAATTTAAAACCATGCAATTGAATTTTTCAGTTTAAAAATTTACTTTCACAAAAAAAAAAGAATTATTAACAAAGTAGGTGCATTTACATCCTAAAAAGATTAATTTTTAACTAATAAGATTTCTTCTCTACAAAAAATACGATATTTTAATAAAATGCATAAATTTTGTAATCAAATAGTTGAAGTTGCAAGTAAAAAAGATTTAATTTACAGCAAATAAATACGAATTTTCAACTGAATTCTCCACACAAAAAATCAAACAAAAAGATCAATTTTCAAAAACGAAGATCAACTTTCTCACGAAAAACGATAAATTTTAAATAAAAAAACCATATTTTTTAGCCAAATAGTTGAATTAAAAAAAAGATTCTACAAATATAGAATAGTTAATTTTTCAGCAGAAAAAAATTTGCCCATGATGATTAATTTTCTACCAAAAAATGTAACTTTCTAACGAAATACGTACATTTTGAACTTGAAAAGATTAATGAAAAAAAACACACAAATTCTAAAAAGCAGTTCAAGTTTCAAACCAAAAAAGTACAACTTCAACCAATAAATTAATTTTCAACCGAAAAAGATTACTTTTTAACAAAAAGTTTAATTTTTACAAAAAAATCAAATTTATACAAAAAGGCATGTATAATAAAACGAAAAAGACGCAAACATTTTTAATTGAACACCTATGTACATTAAACCAGGTTCAGAAGAAGAATAAATACTTGACTAATTTAAAAGTGTCGACTCTCCAAGGTTGAATCAGTTAATTTTTTTTTTGCTAATTTCAGTCACTATCTGAATTATAGCAATGAATCCGCGTCTTTTGCTGATCGATTATAACACAATTTATAACTTAATTATCCGTGCAGGAGATAACTCATATAAATAATGAATTTATAAAAAGTTATATGTGAGAAACTTTCCTCGTAACCTTATTACAATGAAAATTTTGCCTAACTCATTTTAACGTTAAATAAAATATTTTTTATTCAATGATAATTTAAAATGCCAAAGTTTCACGAACTTTGAATTGGAAACATCAAATTTAGCTTCTAGTTACAAATTATTTACTTTAGAATGCTTTTGAGTAGAAATAATATCATTTAAATTCCTTTGAATTTTGAATACTCCAATTTTCAAAATTAGAATTAGAAAATATTTAGGTTTTAACTTTTTAAAATTGTCATAATTTCGAACTTTTAATCTAAAGCCGTTCAATTACGAGATACTTTAATTGAAAATAATGCTGTGAAATTTTTAACGCTTTCAATTTCGAATTTTTTAAAGCTTCTAATAAAATTCTTTTTAATTTCCAGCATTTTATATTTCAAATTATTCAATTCGAAACTTTTGTCAGAACCGATTCAGGTTACATTCCTTTTTCTTCTTTTCAAAATTTTTCCTAATTAAATTATTAAAATACACTTAAAAATTAGAAGCAAGGGAACTTAAAAATGTATCGACTTATTTATTCCAGGTATGCAATTTTATTGGAAATGAGTAAATTGTTAAATATTTGTAATTTTATACTAAATATTTTATCTTAATTTTAGTAGAAATAGTGTTTTTACGTGGAAGACACCACATCATTTCAAACTATATAAATGTAAATATTCATTAATTACTAATTTATATGCAAACTTCATCGAAGTTATTTGACTCTCAGTGTCTCTCTTCATTGGATTTCGTTTTCAGAATTGTATTTTCATACAATTTTATTCGGCTTATTCCGAAAAAAAGTTGCTTGAAATCCTAATTTCGGATAATTTTTTTTTTGAATTGTAATAAAAATTACCTGCCAACGTATAGTCGCAGTTTTCAATTGTTTGTAGCTTTTATATTAAACTTCATATAATTAAGAACTCTGGTAATTACTGCGTAAGGCATACGTAAAATACATCAATTTTCACCTAAATAGATATAAAATGTTTAACTCAAAAATATAAATCTTCAAAAAAAAAATGGAAGCAATGAATTTTCAGTTAAAACAATCATTTTCAACCCTGAAAGATGAATTTTCAACATATTTGTTACAGTTTTAAACAAAATAATGCATTTTCAATACAAAACAATTAATGTTCAACAAGAAGAGCAGATAGTTTATATTGCCACCGAAAATATTTTTATTTTAAAGTGAATAAGTTGAATGAAACTAAGCTAGCTGGGAACCCGATCTCGGGTGTTTACACTTTTTTCTTTGCAATTTTATGGTACTCGTTCAATCAAAGTATCTCGAATAGACGAGAATGTTATATTTTGCATAAAAATAAAGTTTTGTTCAACAAAAAGTAATAAAAGGATGAATTTTTCAACCAAAAAGGGGAATGTTCAACAAAAAAGTTGAATATTCAACCAAAAACACGAATTTCCTACAAAGCACTTGTGTTTGCAACGTTTAAATTTTAATTTTAAAAAAAGATTGGAAATTTCAGCTAAAAATATGAAGTTTCTACAAAAATATTTGAATTAAAAAAAAACAATTTTCAACTAAAACAGATGAATCTTTAAGGAAGAATGGAATAGTTGCAGTTACAGTTTAAAAACTTAATTTTCAACCTTATACTTGAATTTTCACCAAAAAATTAAGTTTCTAACAACAAAAATGACAAAATTTCAACAGAAGACATGAATTTTTAGCTGAAAAAAATAAACTTTTGACATAGTAATTTAATGTTTATACGCAAAAAAGACGCTTTAAATTAAGCAAATAAATTTTAACTGAAAAAAGATACATTTTTAATAGAAAATTGACCGCTACATATATAAATTAACCAATAATTTTCAAATGAAAAGATGATTTCTTAATAAAATAGATAAATTTATAACCGAAGAAATAAATTTTTGTCTAAAAGGATGAATCGACGAAAAAAAAAATTCATAAAATAGTGAAATTTTCAACTAACGAAGATAAATTTGCGAAAAAACGTGGAATAGTTAAATTTCCCGTCAAAACAACTTTTAATTCAAACAATCAGTTCAATTTAGAGCAAAAACTGGGTTTTAACTAAAATGACGAATCATCTATAAAAAAATGAATGTTTAATAATGTAGTTCCACTTTCAACTATGTACCAGAATTTTTAGTTATAAAAGTTGAATTTGAGAAAAAAGCCGATTTGCACAAAAAAAGTTGAATCATCAACGAATATAAATGAATGTTCAATTTAAAAAGACAAATATAAAAAAAGGTGTAGAAATTTACAACTACAAATTCTTAACTTTTAACAAAATCTTGAATTTTCAACAAAATATATAATCTTTTATTTTTTGAAATTCGCTGATCTGTAGCAACACTGTGAAATTGTTAATTTTTTTTATGCAGAAAGACTATGATTTCGTTTTCTTGAATTTATGTGTTGATCTTTTCTGCTGTTAAAGATCTGCAAGACTGAAAGCAAAGTTAATACTAATTTAATTTCGCAGTGGCTTACATAGGTTTTTTCCTTAAGAAAATCACTTCTTGCCTGCAAGAGAATATTAATTCAGCGTGTTCAACCCACCTGAAAGTTTGCCGCCATGATTCTTCGCCTCACGTTCAAGAAACTTTTTTTCTATTCATTCGTGGTGGATAATATCTAGCAGCGAAATTAAAGGCGAGAGAGAAAGAGAGTGCTTGAGGATAGAGAAAAGTTGTTTCCGTACTGCAAGAATTTTCAAGCTTCTTCGAAGAAGGAGGAATAATTCTGTCAGGGCAACTTCGTGCAAATTCTGATTGTCAGAACTTGATTGAAACTTTATCGAGAGTGTACAGGGCATTATTGACGATAATAGATGGTGTTCCGGAAATTCTAGCCTTCAACTTAGAAAATACTCTAAAATCCATTAGCGGATGTCCAGAACTTCAAAAGAAGTACAGTGAAACTCTTCTACAGCGCCAATTTTAGGACTGACGGTGGGTGGGAACTAACTTACTATAGCCCGCTCCGCTTCTGTTTGTTCACGCCCGAGTACTCGTCTGAGTAACAACCGCGGACCCCGCATACCCCTCACAGTTCCTAATACACCTGATAACCTGCAGTGCGGCGTCAATTCACGTTAGGGCTATAGAAGGGAGGAATATTACAGAGTTTCACTGTATTTCTCCATCTCAGAATTTCGGAAGAATTAGTTAGTCTAAGTTCTATCCAGAGAGATCTTTTCTCTTATTAATTTAATTATTTACTGAAATCTTCAAAATTTGGAACGAAAGTGAAGTAAAACAGAAAAAATTCTCGAAACAATCAAGAGCCCACATCAAAGAACCGTTTAAATATTTATTGCGCTCAGAATGGAGATAAACAGAGGCGGCAGAATGTTATAATCGGTTCTTCCATTACGGCCCTCAATTATAAAGTTTTCAATAACTAATATGTCCCTTTTTTAATATAAAAAATCAAGTTTCTGCTCATTTCACTCATAATAAATATATTTCAAAATGTAAAAACTAAAAAATTCAACCACAGGGAAATCGTTAATTAAGATTTTGAATACTTAACTACAATGCTAAAGCAAAGTCTTTAGAATTTGAAATATTCCAAATTGAAATGGAATAATTTTTTATTTATCAACTCATAAAAACATGTCAGCAGATTTTGTTCTACTTTAGCGTTCTTTTTTGTCTAAAAAATTTACCTTTCTTTTTTTTCTTTAAAAATCTTTAGTTTAAAAATAATATATTGAGATACACCAACCGACCACATAAAATTATTTCATACCGGTCCTATCAGCCGTTTCGCGCGATAACTTTAAAATAGTTTCAAAAGATCTCAAAGATTTTCAAAAATTAAGAAAAAAAGAGATTTTAAGGAATTTAAGGTGTTTCAACATCTTTCGAGTATTTAATTAATTTACAAGGATTGTAATTATTCTAAAGAATGTTCGAAGCTTTTAAAAATTTTTAGGAATATGAAAGGTTTAAAAGATTTTGAGGCATGTCCAAGAAATTTCGAAAGATTTTGATATGAATTCAAGTAATTGATAACGAATTCCAGTTATATATAAAAATGATTTTGAAACATTCCATAATATCTCTATAAATTGCAAAGAATTTTACATGAATTAGAATATTTCAAAGATTTGAAGAGAATTACAAATATTATGGTTAATATGTATTTTCAAAGAATTTTCCTTAAATTTCCAGAAATTTAAAATGATTTCATAAGATCTTAGGATATTTTCGAAAACTTGAGAAATACTAAGCGCTTTCCAGATATTTTCAAAGATGCCACATGATTTTAAAGATTTCAGGTCCTTTTAAAAGATTCTAGATTTTTTTAAAGAGTTTCAACCAATTTTAAGGTGTTTACAAAAATTTCAAAGGATTCGAAATATTTTAGGCTATTTTCAAGAATGCCAAGGAATATATGAAATATTAAACGAATCTGAGGGATTTCCAAAATTTCAACAATGTTAAGGGATGTTAAAAAATTGTATGCAGAAGAATTTCCTAGAATTTCTGAAGATCTTAAAGAATTTTTTAGATTTTGGAATATTTTAAAACATCCCGAAAAATTTTCAATAGATTTCAAGAATTCAAAGGAATTTCAAGGTATTTTAAATGTTTTCAAAGATATAGGAGAATAAACAAGATTAAAATGAATTTTTATTTTATTCTACAAACCTGAAAATATTGCAAGAGATTTGAAAGGATTTAACAGATTTTATGATATTTTAAAAGGTTCCAAAAAATTTTCAGGAACTTCAACATATATCAAGGCAGTTTAAAAGATTTTAAAGGATTGGAAATGTTTTCGCGTATTTCGAAAAATTCAAAGAATTTTTTCAGAGGTTTAAACAATTTCAGGGAATTTTATATTTAAAAAATGCAAGAATCTTACATTTCAACTCTTAAAAATTGCAGAACTTTAAATTGTAAATTCTTAAGTTCAAAATTGATATCATTTTAATTTTGGCAGTTGGCACTTCAAAATGTGCACATTGCAAGTCTTAAAATTAAAAATTCTGAATTTTCATGAATTATCTTCGAAATGTCTTTAATTTCAAAGATTTACACTTGAAAACATTAATTTTGATTTTTTAAAGCATTAAATAGAAAAACTTAAGAATTTTTATTTATTTCCAAATAGACCTCCAAATTGGAGAATTGTAAATGCAAATTGTAAAATTGAAGCGATTTCGATTATGAATCTTCAAAATGAAACATGAAAAATTGTTTCGTATTGCATACCTGTAAATATAAATCTTCAAAACTGAATAGTTTGCAATTTTGTAATTCTATATCTTAAATAAAAGAATTTTCAATTGCAACTGTTTAAAATTGCAAAACTTTGAATTTCAAGTTTTCAAAATTGATTTGATTCTATTTTGGACAGCTAATATTTCAAAATTATGCACATTCCATCTCTTACAATTAAAAATTCTAAATTTGGATGAATTACGTTCGAGATGTCTTGAGTTTTAGAGATTTATAATTAAAAACTTAACTTCTGATTTTTCAAATCATTAAATCGAAAAGTTTAAGAATTCTAATTTATATATTTTTTAAATAGATAAGTTTAAATAACAAACCTTTAAAATTGGAGAATTTTATTCGCAAATTGTAAAATTGAAGATTTTTCGATAATAGTGTTCAAAATAAATATGACAAAATGTTTCACATTACATATCTTTAAACATAAATATTCAAAATGGAATAATTTACAATTTTGCAATTTTATATTTTCAAATTGAAGAATTATCAATTGCAACTCTTGAAAATTGTAGAGCTTTGAATTGTAGATCTTAAAAATTGGAGCCGTTTTAATTTTGACAATTTACTTTTGAACATTAATAAAGTTTAAATTTAAAAAAAAATTAAGTATATTTGTATCTGTCATTGTAGCTATTTCAATATTAATTTAAAATAATGATCATTAATTATATTTTATATTACCTTAAATTAAAGCTTTTATTTTTTTGATTTGATAATGAGGGTTTATCAGTAAGGTGCCTGTAATTAATTTAAATGATCCGATCATTTTTAACAAGTCTTTTTCTGCGTTACACTATACACCTAGAGAGAAAAAAATCATGTTATGATGAGTTGCCAAATGCTAGATTTTCCAGCAAGAACTTTCCCGATTTCTTCGAGACTCTCTGGCAACTTGGCATAGTCAAACATTTGCCAGGAAAATTTCCTTCCTTCAATCACGCTAGTATATGTCTAGGGGGTTGATTTTGTTGGGTGAATGAAAAAAGAGATTCAGGAACTCAGCATCAAAGGATTGGAAACTGGCTAGCTGACGGTCGACGCAATTAAAACTTTCCTACTTTCAACAGTTTTTATCTTTGTTCCAAGAGAATAAGGTCTATTTTCAAAAGGCGGCTGTGATGGCCTTTCATCTCTCATCGATCTCCATTCGATGCTAAATATGTTTTATTCATTCAATTCTGCCCCTTTTGTGCAACACTTGTCTCGACATTTAATAAAGCTCTGCTTCTGTGACCACTTTAAAATGTACAAAAATAGCTTATTAATACATGTGTAGTGCCGTTTTTTGGCTTGCTAAATAATAAATTAAACGAAATGTAAAAATTTTAAGCATGGCATAGTTCAGAACGAAAATAAAATACCTCGATGAGTTTATGAATATCCTTTATTGTCTGCGTTTCGAGAGACAAATGCTATCAGTTTCAGGGAACAAAAATCCAAAGCACAAAATTATTAGGTCTATAAATTAATTTGGCGCCCTTACTTTGATGTCTTCTAACTCTTTTTCAGAACTTGAATCTTGTAAAGTTGTTGATATTGTAAATTTGAACATGTTGAAAATGTTGAACATTCGTTTAATTATTATTATTTCTTGTCGCCACTTTCATATTCGAAATAATTGTTTTTAATGGTATCAGGAATTAAATTTTTTACTTTTGATTGTTGTGTCCTGAAGAGGAGAGAATTTGTCTGTCGCTACATCGACAATAAAGGATCTTCTTCAATTCATCGACGTCTTTTTTCTGATCTCAAGTATGCCATTATCATAACTTTCTCACTGGTTATCAAAAATATTAAAAAACAAATATTTAGAAATAAAATATTTCAAATAAGGCAGGTTCTACATCTGAATTTGCAGAATTTTTAGAGGACGAAATATGTTGTTTTTTTGAGAGGAAAGTAGTCAATGCGTATTTTTTTAATTTGCAAAAAAAAATGTCCACCAAGTTAGGCGTACTTGAAGCTTGTGCTTTTTTTTTAGAAAAAAGTTAAATGTTATGATTTTTATGACGACTGAAGAACTTTTGTGGCCATGAGAATTTTTAAAAATTTCATTTTATAATTTTTTTCCAAACAACGGCAGATACGAAAAAAATGTATGCTAAAAGCTGGCACCTCTAAAATAAGATATCTTGTATCGCTTACAAAAAATTACAAAATTTTCTATCCAGGAACAAAATTCTCCCATTTTCAAAAATAATTTAGCCAGCATAAAGTTGACAATATGTCTTTCTTCTATTAGCAGAAATTTATCAAAAATCTTAGAGAGGATAAAAAAGGTGAAGAGTTGCAGAAAATATGTTTTATTTTTGCTTTATGCAGGCTAACAAATTTTTCGGTTCGAGAGCATTATTTTTCTTAAAAATATAGTTGCGACTTTTCTTCCTAATCAATGGAAGATATCCTAAAATAGTAAGCGGTATTTTTTATAATACTTTTTCAAATATGCAAATGTTAATCCTAAATTTTTCTGGTCTCTAATATTCTTTGGGGAAAAAAAGAAAAAACACGATGTTATGAAAAAAAAATTCTTCTGGCGACAAGATTTAATTAGTCCACATAAAATTTACCAAATTTTTTTATAAAAATACAAATTAATTGAAGTATTTAATTAATTTTTATTGAATTCCAGTAGATATAAAAAATTGGTTAGCATTTCATAATGTTTCTTAAAATTCGAAAGAGTTTCAGAAGAATTAAAGGGATTTTAAAGATTTAAAGATAATTTGAAATATCATGGTTATTTTCGGTTTTTAAGAATTTTCTTAAATTTTGAATCATTTAGAAGGACTCCATTGGATGTATTAGACGTTAGGAGACTAAGAAAGATTATAAGGGATTTCTGAGAGATTTCAAAATTTTAAAAAATATATCTGAAAGGTCTTATCTTTTGTTTAACGATTTCAGTAATATAAATAGAATTCACAGGCTCTTAATAAGGTAATTTAATAAATATATTAGGATATATATTTTCCAAGGCTTTTAATTATGTTTAAAAATTTCAAAAAATCTCATACGATTTTGAAGAATTTCCTAGAATTGCGGAATATTTAAAAGGATTTTATAGTACCAGTAGGAGTTCAAGATATTTTAAAAGATTCCAAGGAATTTTATATTACTTGAATGGACTTCAAAGAATTTTTAAAATCAGGGAGGAATTTGAATTTTTAAAGAGATTTTTCAAATATTTGTAAGTATTTCGAAAGTTTTTAAAGAATTATGTAGATTTTAGGATGACTTAAAAGATTCTAACCCGAGTAAAAATGCTTCGACTTGAGTTCGAGTTGGTTATGTCTTGAGTTCGTCTCCAAGACATCGATGTCTGGCTGCGTTTCAAAACTGAGTCAAGACATAGGCCTTCGTCTTATTTTTATGGCCACGCCAGGTAAAACGGATTTTACTCATCTTAGGTCGAGCCTCGTCTTGGCTGAGACGACGTTTACTTGACTCAAGACGTGCCTTGTCTTGGCTGAGATTATCGAACCTTTTTAGCTCATAAATGAGATTAAAATTGATGAATAATAAAATTGTAAGTATTCAGTTACTTATTTTTAATTGAAAAATTCAGAATAAGTGTGTCAGAACGAGTATATCACTTAAAAATTTTATTCGAAAAAAAATAAAAATTGTAACTTTCTAGAAGGATTTCCTAAGCCTTTGAAAATACGTAAAAAGGAACAACATTTTCAGTATCATCGTCAAACAAGTATAGAACAAATAACAATCCGTAAATAAGTTGATTAATATATATAGGAGAGTATTCGAATATGCGATATTCTCGTAATATGAGATTGCGGGGTATCTGCTAAACTAAGAGACCCACTCTGTTGTTCCTATCATTAACTTGTAGCTCTTGAAGAAAGAGTAATTTCGTGGTATAGTCCATTTTTCATTCGGCTTCTAAATATTATAGGCGAACTTTTTGTGAAATCGATAGTTGTCGAGTTCTTGGAAGGGAATTCTTTAAATCTTATTTATTATTCATTAAATATGTATTTAGCAGTAAAGTTTGGCTTGGAGTGATGGGGATTGAATAACTAAGTAGGAAAATATCAAGTGTTCAAGTTTTTCATTGTACAGGTCAGGTATAGTAAGTGCATAGTTGCACCGTATGGTTCTCATAGTATGAGATACCTGTGGTTTTTATAACACTGTGGCTGCGCGGGGGAAATTGGTTACAAAAGTGTGTTTCAAAAGTGAATAGTTTGACGAGTTTGGAAAAAGCACTTTTTTATATTTTTTGTATTTTCAGCATAAACAAATTTTTTAATAAAATTTTTTATTTGAGCTTCTTATGGCAAACTAAATATACTTTAAAATGAACTATATTACTTTTAAATTCAGTACACATAATTCCGAAAATCACGCCAAACAGAGTTGGTATCTCATATTTGGGTACTCTCTCCTCTCTCTCTCTCTCTCTCTATATATATATATATATATACATATATATGTATGTGTGTCTTGATTGGGGGCAATTCAAGTCGAACTCAAGTCGAAGTATTTTTATTTGGGAATGAATTTGCAACAGGTCTTAATAACTTGAAGGTATTTTAAATTCTTTGGTAGATAAATGAGAAAAATGAGAAAAATGAGAAAATTGGATTTTGTAAGACAAAAGTTTCTCCTGGTCACAAAAGTTATTCAGCCCGCATTTCAAAGGTTTTTAACGTTTTTAGTATATTTGAAAATCTTCAATTCAATCTTCATCTTCAATGGATTTAAAAAAGTTTCAAGGAATTTAATAATTCAATATTTTTGAAATCCATGAGATTTCTATTTTAAATCTCTTATGTTTCCTTGTTTGCGAGAAAAATTGGTAAATTCTATTTAACGAGAAAAATTATACTAGCCACAAATGTTCATTAGCCCACATAAAATTTTAAGATGTTTTTATAACGAAAGCTCAACTTAAACAGAAAATTAAAAAAGTATGTGAATTTGGGATTTTTAAGAAAATCTACTTTTTAAATTTCCAGAAAAATAACTGCAAGTTTGCTAATTTTAAATCTCTCGTACATTTTCTGGAAAGAAAACGATGAATTTTCAAATTAGGTTAAAAGTTATAGACGCTTAAACATTTTTTTACACAAAGCATAAAATTAAAATATTCTGCGAGGAGATGAATCAAAATGAAGTTAAGAAAGCTAATGAAATTGCTATTTTGTGAAATGGAATTCAGATACATTTTTTGCTAATAAAAACGTACAAGACTAAGCTTTTGTTTCCGTAAAAGTTTCATTTCATTGAGTGGAGCTATTCACTTCAAAGCGAATAAAAATTGAATTTCCTTTTGGCATTCAAACGAATCTTTCAGATGAAGTATTGAATTCAATTTTCACTGAACTATTCTCATTTGACCTTGCTGAAAGATAGAAGTTACTTTTGTCAACTTTCCTGCGTAAAGGAAATAAGAAGATTGACTTTTATAAGTTGCTTCATATCTTAGATTTTTAATTTGAAAATAATGGCTTTTAATGAGAAAACTCATCGAAAACATCATGCGAACGGGGAAGCATTGGTGCTTTTGAATACTTCTTTCAAAGATTAACAATTTTTCAACAATTTGCGTTTGTCGGTTCAGGTTATGGTCATGGTTTCCTATGGAAATCGGTACAGATTTTAAAGATTATTTATGGATTTTGAACCATTTTAGGCTATATTTTTTCCCTGAAATCCGGTTATTTTAAACAAGAAAAATTAATTTTCAAAAAATATGAACAATCTTCAACAAATTTTTGTTGTGGTATATTAATTTCCATATAAAAATGCTATTACTAAAGAAAAATCATTAAAATAAAAACGTCAAATTTAAAATTCTGAACAACTAAAGGGCATGTAAGTGTTTTTTTTTCGAAATTAGTTTTATTGAAAAATTGCAACGATTTGTCCATGGTTATAATACGAAAATATGACACATTAATTCTAAAGTTAATGTGCCAATTTTTTCTTATATTTCAAAAATATTATCCTTGTTTTTCATTCTTATCATTTTACATATAGATCCTTTAGGGAGAGTTGAGTCACGTTTTCCCCTCCAATAACCGCCGCTGTACCGGAACTTTAATATTTTCATGGGGCACGAAAAGTTTGAGCAGTTTTATTTTTTAATATTTCTTTTGTTTATGAAAATTTTCAAGTATATGTGTTTCAAAGTGAATTTTATTTGTCCCTAACCTTAATAACTAACCTTTCCAATAATTTAGAAGGTTCTTATTTGAGTGTTGTCTCTATTCTGTATTAAATCCTCCGTAAAATAAAATTGTGGTTTGAAAATAGCGCCAACTCATGCCAATCAAAACTCATAAAAGTTTAACCAGTTTCGGTAAAGTAGCGCTAATCAGATTTGGAGTATTTCATGTCTCTAATTTTACAGAATAGTTACTATAGAATACAAAAAATTTATATTCATATTGATTTGTTTAGTTTCAATTTTGTTTTCTAGTGTAAATGGATTCTGATTAGCATAAAAACTGTAACAGTTGAATTGACATCTAAAAGCAGTGTTTGGGATTGATAAAAGTGGAACATACCACTAACTTCTTTAAAATCCAATCAAAGTAAAAAAATCCTTCAAGTCTGGCATCGTTAAATTGATGAGGCAATATAACGGTTCTTACTCTCGACTGGACAATTAGACATTAAATCAACTGTTATTTCGTAGTAAGTAGGATATTGAGAGTTTGTGAACCTGTCACTGCTACTAGTAGCACTTTAGAAATTGCAAAAAGAATATTAGTATCCTTATGAAGGGCGATTACGTTCAAATAAAATAATGTTGTTCATCTTCTGATTACATTGACATCATATACTGATAATAATAATGGTCCAATTTTACCCTTTTTTTGAAACTGCGATTTATTTTTTAAGAATTATCAGGAACTTGCAGCTATTGATACATAATTTATGAATACCTCAGAGAAAATACGTTTGCTTCGAGAAACTAAGATTCAAAGAAAAAGACAAAAGAAAATTTTAGATTATTTGCACACAAAAAAAATAGAAAAATTCTAACATGATTGAGTCAACAGTGTGATGAAAGTGAAAAAAATATTTCACACTTAATTGAGATACTTTTGTTCTGGTAATATTTGCTGTATCTTAAAGTTGATTAATAAATTTGACCAAAGCATAAATAATAAAAAAAGATTTGAGGTTATAATTATTAATTTAAATGTAGCTATTTTTGACAATTTCTTTTAAAAACTTTAAAGGTTATTAAATTACCAAAATGGCATACATTATTCGAAAAAAATAAGATGTGAACATTTAATTTTTTCAGATTCATGTTAATATAGGGTTGTTTTGCGATGTTATACAAAATAATTTTGTAATACATCATTTTAATCCAAAACGAAGCGTTACATTTTTTGTCTGTTGAGTCGTTCAACAGAAAAAAAATTATTAAAATTATTTCTTTGATTGTGAGTCGTGGTAAAACACAGAAACAGAAAATTTACGATTAGTGAAATTTTCAAAATTATTTTTCATTAAAAATAAAACTACCAATCTACTTTTTCCGGGCTAGTGTAACTTATGATTCCATAATATTGGCCATTGCAAGGAAAAATAAAACTAGCAAAAATGTCTATTACAAAAATTGAAATATTCCGAAAATGAAAGTTAATGTACCTAGAAAAATTCGGAAATGCCAAATTGACGAAATTATTAAATTTAAGAAATTACATAAGTACCGAAATTTTCAGCCCTGAATTTTCAAAACTCTGTGAAAATTGAATTTTCCGAAATTCTAAATTACCAAAGCTTTGAATTCCTGAAAAAAATTTATTCAATGTTTTTACATGGTAAAATATTTTATTTTGCAGGTATAGGTGCATAGTTTGATTTTAGAGAGGAATTTTAAATTTAATAGATGCAGTTCGTAGTATGTCCGATATAAAAGAAATTGTGATTTGAACAGATAAAAAATATATGATTACAAAATATTTTTGGCCAGGAAGTCGAAATTTTGGTAAATTTAAATTTTGAGGGATTCACTAATTTCGTAAATTTGCAACATGGGAATTTTAAAAATTCTGGTTTCAAAATTTTATAATCTTGAGTTTCTGCGTACAATTAATCTCAAAAGTTTCCTATCTTTAAAAGAATTGATAAAATTGGCCAAAAAGGTCAATTACTATTCATTCCTGTGAATCTTGATGGAGGCTTCTTACCACACTTTAGAAAAAATAATTCTGGTTAAAATTCTTTATTTAACTGTAGTTATTTAGAGGCTTAGTTTTTATTTTTCTTTAGGGAAAAGTTACAATGCTTATTTAATCCTAATGATCAAGGCCTCATTTTATTCTTCGAAGGGTTCTCTAATTTTTTTATTTTTTGAAGTTTACTTGAAAGCCTTCATCAAGATTTACAGAAATTAATAACAGATCTTTTTTGTCGATTTTATTAACCATTTTAATGATAGGCAACTTTTTAGATTGACTGTACCTAGTGTACATTCTTAAGCTTTGTTACTAAGTATTTAGGATAGTTTTATTTGTTTCTGTAATTAAAAATTTTGCATAGTTCGGAATGTTTCTGAATGTTTATATTTAAGTAATTATTTTTTCGGCATTTTGGTAAATTCAAAATTTTTATATTTATTGAAAAATTATGCAACTCCTCATCACTTCACAAATATGTAACAGTCTAAGCGTTCTGAAAGTTTTTGTTAAAACTAAACCAAAATTGAGACATGATACTATAAATGTTTAAAATAAGAATTAATTTTTTTAAATTATTTCATATTATAAAAAATAACGTTTTCTATATGCACGAATAGTTTAGCAAATACGAAGCTCAAAGGTTATCTTCCTCATATTACTAATTAACTTAAATAAAGCGAAAGAGAAAAATCAAAGGTGCAATTTTTGAGAGAATTCGCTTTTTACTTTTTGTTGCTTAATCACGCCATTTTGATTATTTTGAAGAATTTTAAGTTTCCAAAAGGGATTTGAAACAGTGTAGATTGTTCCACATGATGTTATAAAGAAAATTAAATTATGTTGATTCTTTGAATTTTCCGACTAAATATGAAATCGATCAAAGATTGAAATGTAGAGTTTCTATAAGATTAATATAATCTGAACGAGATTATAAAATTCAATTTTCATGTAATCTGTATCCTAAAATCTTTTTGAAAATAATAATCTCAAACCAATTTCTACAAATATTTTTACTTTGATATTGCTGGTCCATTTCCTGTTTCTATATTTTCAATCACTTATGTCTGACTGAAATATGCTATATCTACTGAACGTTAATGCACCTCAGTGAGTAGTCTGAAATAAAACTAAGTTTTCTTACTATATAGTAAAGGGGGAACTAGAAGCTTTTTCGTATCAACTACGACAAAGTGAGTTATTCCAATCCAGTGGTTATATCTGCCATTTGAAGTTTAGTGACTGCTGCCAGAAAATCGCCAAAAGAACTTGCTCGTTTCTTTTAAAGCTTTTTTTAGATGCAGCTTAAATAGTCGCCCTGATGTTCAAAAATCGCTCAGCATTCACCGATAAACGATCGATTAGCGATACCAATTGATATACGATATAACTTTCTACTCCACTCATCAACCTCTACTTAACCAAAAACGATTTGGGCTCTCAGTTATTGATTTCGGGTTTGAGACTTTTTCTAGTTCTAGGAAAAAGTTTAAGCTGAGGCAAGAAACAGAATATTGTTAGACCCATTTTAGAGGTATACTGCTGATGGGCAGTATCAGACTAGTAATCGGGTGACATATACACAATTGTCCTAGAATTTAAATGGCGTTAAATAAGCGTTATTTGAAGTATTTTGGCTTTCCCGTTAATAAGTTATGACTTGAGAAAGACAAAAATAATTTTTTTTTGCTTAAGAAATTTTTTTATTTAATTTAAACTTTTAGCAAGATCCGGAAAAATGAATCTATTGCTTTGATATTTTATAGAAGTGATATTTAGGATTTTGCTTTCAGTTAAATTATTACAGATTGAAAAATCTTTATAGATCAAGGCTAATTTCGAATAGGTTACCAGTTCAGTTGTCTGGTACTATACTTCGATAGTGTAATTGATTTCGAAAGTAGAAATGTTAAAATTTAAGCTACCTCTTATGTTTCAGAGTCAATATTAACCCACTTCATTCCCTGATACGAATAGTTTTCGTAAAATTAAATATTTTGTCTTGAGTTGGATTTAACCCTTCAATGGGAATCGCTGAGAATTGATTTCATATATTGCATTAATTCCATAATATATTTGATTTTCAGCAAAATAGTTAAATACCCAAAAATATTAATTCTCACCAAAAGATATTAATTTTCAAAGAAAGAGTTGAGTTTTTATAATAAAAAGTCAAATTTTAAAGAAAATAGTTGACTTTTAAGCTCGAAATAGTTCAATTCTACTAAGAGAGATGAATTAAAAAGAAAATCGTTAAATGGTAAACCGAAATAGATTAATTTTTAACTAAGAATTTAACATTTTAACAAAGCAGACGATTTTTCTAAAAAATAGTTGAGTTTCAACCAGAGAGTTTGATAATAAACCACTAAATTGGATTTTTAAACAAAGTATTTCAACATTTTAACAATCAGTTGAATAAAAAATTATTTAATAAAAAATGAAATAGCTTATTTTCAGTTACAAAAATTAATTTATGAAATAAAAATAAGTTTTCAATAAAATAGTTCAATCTTCAACTAGTAAAATGAACGTTCAACAAAGTAGCTTAACATTGAACAAAGTAGCTGAATTTTTAACCCCAAAAAAGATGAATTCTCATTAAAAGATTTAATAGTTATATTTTCAACTAAAAACGATGAATTATTTCAAAAATGGAATAATTAAATTTTCAGACAAAAAAATTTATTTTCTACAAAACAAAAAAAAATTTCAGCCAAATATAAAAATGGCAAGCCATTGAAACGGATTTTTAACGAAGTTAAACCACCTACTTCAACCACCTACTTCCATTCTCAAACAAGAAAAATGGATTCTTAATTACAGATTTACAAAACAATAGTTAAAAAATTTCTGTCATGTATACTTTCAGAACTTCAAGGACTTGTAAAAAACTCTTGACGAAAAAAAATTGGATTTTATTTTTGGGTCGTAATTGCTCAGGTTGCACTTGGCGAAAAAAATTAGGCGAAGGTGCGGGTTATTGACAACACGGGAAAACAGAAGGATTCTTAAAGAAGGGAAAAAGAGGAGAACAGAAATTTCAAAAAATTGTGATTTACATTTTGGGTGGTTTCAAATATTATTTTTAAAAGATAGAATCAAATTGAAAACAGCTTATATTAACATTTATTCATAGTTTTAGGTTCGTTTTAAAGTCTTCTATTTGTGATATTTTAATTAAGATTGAGTCTAATTTAGATTCAAGGCCATTTCAACTTGTGAGAACAATCTACTGCACACTTGTACGACTTAATATTGAGATCTAATACCCTTCGTAAACTATCAAATGCCAATGTTTGAATTGATTCTGCAACTTTGTTTTCCTCTTAGTTGTTGCAAACTCGAGAATCGGTAATCGGAATTACCAAATTATTTTAATCCGAAAATACTAATATGAAGGAATTATTTTCTTAAGGATGTTAGCTAACTCTGAATTAAAATTTCTTTTATGGATATTCCAGTGAAAAAGCTTGTATTCAAACGCTGATATGCAAGCTTTTAATGGTTTCTGATTGTGCATTGTATTTGAAAAGTTAAATAAAAAAGAAATCTGATATTATAAAATATCACCTTTTAAAGTAGTTGTTACTTGCGTGTGGTTAGATGAAATTTTTAGGTTATGTCGTTATGAAATAAGGGCGACTTGTGGTACTGTAAATGATACCACGCTTATAACCAGACCCTGCCTCTGGGACCTCTCGGGTTTTTGAATTAGGACTTTATGCAACCTATTTCAACTTATGATTGACTGGCGTGAATAAAGATAGTATCTGACACTCGCCCCCTAAGTGTCCCTTTGCCTCGTGTAAATTGAAGTACGAGTCGGAGTCGAGGCGTAGCCGAGTATCGTCTAGTCTCGGCTACGCCTCACCTCCGACTCGTTCTGCAACTTTCACACTCGGACAAAAATGTCCTACGTAGGGCCCTTGTATCATAAATAAATATTTTTCACACCGATGTCTAAAATAGCTCTTTTTAGCCCAAGCTGTAACATTTTTTCTTAAGGTACAGTATCCTATACTGTAACTGAGTGTGTGATTTGATTGGCCGCTAGAAATTTATATCTGCACTTTATTGTGCGATAAGTGCAATGACGCCAACTTTGGCATGTAGAAGTAAACTTGCGCTAGCTGGTATGATAAAAAATGTGTGCTACGTCCATCGTATCTTGAATTGATTTGGATTGGATTGAATTTTATTGGAATTACTTGATTTGGTTTAGAGTGGGGTGAAGTGAAGTGGAATGGATTGGAGCAGATTGGGTTGGTTTCGAATTAATTGTATTATATTGGATTGGAATAGATTGTAATGTACTGAATTGGATTGGAATGGATTTGATTGTATTCGAATAATAGGATTGGATTGGAATGGACTGGATTGCATTGGAATAAATTGGACCGGTTTGGTCTGGATAGGAGTGGAGTGGATTGTATTGGATTGGATTGGATTGGAAAAAATGGCTTCGGGTTGAATTGGATTCGAGTTTTAAGAATATGACTCTATGCAGCATATTTACACTTATCATCGACTAATGTGTTAAAAAATACTGTGTGATACTTGGCCCCTGAGTGACACTGCTTCGCGTGAATTGCACTACTCGGACTGTTACTCGAATTGCTAAAAGTTTTAATTTGCATTCGTTTTTTTCTTGGGAATTAACATTTTTTTAATCATAAATATTTTAAATTTCGAACAATCGGAGATTTTGATAGATTTTGACATCTGAAATGGTCATTCCTAATAAGACACTTTAAGGATTAATATTTTTTCAGCAATTTAAGTGAAGTACTGGGGCTAGTATTACGGAAATTTTCATAACTCAATTTTTTAGAAAAGGTTAAGTATACGGAAACTTTCTTGATACAAGACAGTATGAAAATTAAAATTTTCTGGTGTCAGATAACTCTCTTATAAAAATGAGTTTTTTTAAAGTAAGAATCCAATCCGTTGAAAATGAAAATATATTCATGTGAAATAAACAAAAAATTAGACTTTCAACTTTCTGTTTCATGGTACGCTGAATCTCCAATTACTAAATTTCACTTCATTGCGAGAAACTAGTTTAGATCCGGTTTGTAAAACACAGTAAATAGCTTCTACAGCTTGGTTCGGCTACTTTTTAAAAGTTTAATTGGAATGTTTAATTCGATTCGAGATTCAGTTGAAAACTCTCCAAGAAGTGAAATGTAAATATATACTCATGGTTTACGCCAATGAGGGGATTAAATGTTCTCTAAATTCTACTCTCTCTGTAACTGTTATTTCACTAAAATTTATTTGACGGTATAATAATTGCTCCTCACAAGCATTATCAACCGCACGATCCAAGCGCGACTGGTTTTCTGTTTTGGGAAGAAAAATAATAAACTGAATCAAACTTTTCCACAGAATTTGAAAAATCTCTCTGAATAGAAAATTTATTTAAAGTTTTTCAGATTATTTTTTGATAATTTTGTAGATCGTTTAAATGTTTTCTCAACTTTAGTTTTGCAAAAAAAATATTCATTTAAATTTTCCTAGGATTCGTAAGAAAAAATTTGTTTTCTCTTGAAACCTTACATCATTCTTTAACAGCTTCTACAATTTTTAAAATCTTTTTAAGTTCTAAATTATTTTGAAATCTTTTCAAAATATATTCTGAAATAATTCAAAATTTTTCTGAACATTTCTCACATCTTCAAGACTTAAGCAAATTCGTCATCTGGAAAATTTTATTTTGAAAAATCTAGAAAATTCATAATTATTAATGGTGCACATTACGTTCAATTTGTAGTGTAATATTGTCCAAAAATATGTATATGAAATGCATTCATTCTTATTTTTAAAGAATTTATAGCGTTTTCGCGACTATTATACGATTCCTTTCAGTTCTAAAAACAACTTTATAGTTAGGATATCATTAATGTTAATGCAAAAATCGTTTACTTTTTCTTAAAGACATTTAGTGGCAATAGTCATTCAAAATTTTATGGAGGATCTTCCACAAATTACATATGGCTATTTCAGGGAATGGGGGGGGGCGTGTAAAATCTTATTATTTATTATGCGGGATATGACAGTGGGAGTTTGGCAGATCTTACCTAAGGCAACTTTTTATTTGAGAAATAGTGAATCGACATTATTACAACTTAAAGATATATTGTATTTCCAACAAAATATAGGAAATGTAAATTAAGTATTTAATTTTGCAACAAAAAGATAAATTTGGCACGAAGAAGCTTAATTTTCTAACAAAAAATCTGTAAGAAATGATTGAAATTGTATGACTGAAGAAATTAATTTTTATGTTATCAGTCTTTCAGACTATCAGTCTAGAAGATGTATTTATCACGTTCTTATCTAAATTTATAGATGTCTATTAAAATACGTAAATTTTCAACTGAGTAGTAAACTTTTAAATAAAAAAGGATGGATATCAATTTTCTGCAAAATAGTTGAATTTTGAAACAAGAAAATTAATTTTCTACCAAGAAAATGAAATTTTCCACAAAATACACGAATTTTCTACTAAAAATATAGAGTTTCAACCAGAAATGGATTGTATATATTTCTAATTAAAAAAATAAGTTTTCGACAAAGCAATTAAATTTTCAGCCAAAGAAATTAATATTTAACCATAAGTTTGAATTATTAACAAAGATTATAAATTGTTAATCAAACACCGATAAGTTCATTTTTAAAGAGAATAGTTAAGTCTTTAGTAAAAAATAATAGTTTTAACATAATTCTTTAGTTTTCAAAGAAATAATGAAATTCAAATCAGTAGTACATCGAAAATTCCTGGACTTTTTCAAGGTTTTCTTGACATTCCGCGACTTATCCTTTCATTTTAAAATTCCCTAACCTATCGCAATCGTTAGACATCCTAAAGCGACAATAGAGACACTTGGTAATAAAAGTCTGATTGATACTGCTGTACCGAAAGCAGTTGACTTTCTATTGATTTTGTTTGGTTTGAGTTGGCGTGATTTTCAAACATAATTTTGATTGTTTCAAGACTTTAAGCAGGCTAGAGACAATACACTTATCACACGAATAATATAAATGATTGAGTTTGTAATAATATTGAAAATTGACTTTAAAACACACATACTTAAAAATTTTTGTAATCGAATAAAGTGTTAAGAAATAACACTGTTCAAAACTTTCGCGACCGATGAAACTATAAAGGTTCCGGTAGAGCTGCAACCATTGCGCGGGAGACGTATCTCAACTCTCCCTAGAGAATGTCTACTCTCTTCAAATAAACTAGTGAAATCTTTCTGATTTTCAGTAAAACTTACTGGTTAAAACAGCTAGAAGTGTACCACTGACATGCAGTGGAATTTCACTGGTTCAATAAGTTTCAATAAGTAGGATTCCGTCATTGGTTTAATCAGTGAGGTTCACTGGTTACTACCAGTAAACTGTCCTAAGGATTTTCGTCCGTTAGCTGGTTATGCATGTCACTTGTTATCATTCATTACTTTTGTACAAACATTTGCATTATCTCTTTAAAAAAAATCAGAACAATGAACAAGTTCCGGGTTGCAGTATAATTACGTAGATATATATTTTGTCTAATTAGGGAAAACCCCTTTATTCTGTCAACGTTTCACTGGTATATTTCAGTTACTGTTTTAATTGAGACACTTACTGGTTCGCCAAGTAAAAATCGGAAAATCACTGGTTAATAAGTGATAACTGAAAACACTGATTCAACTAGTGATATTTTCACTGGTTCAGTTTCAGAGATCAGCAACCCTGAAACGTATTCTCGAAGTGTCGCAACCAATCAGGTTTTTCTAAACAATTTATAATCTCGCGACTGAATTATCTTTTGCCATAATTTGTAATTATCTGAAAAATGATTTGAAATTCGATATTTCAGTGACCCTTCTCTGGCTATTTGAACCGATGTAATTTCACTGGTTTAGTTTAAGAGAGGAAATTATCAGATCGTAAATAAAAGAGAGAATGGAATTAAACTTGATCGCGAGTGTTTTTGCCATATCGGTATCTTTCACTGACAAGGCCCTTGTCTCATGGCGGATAAATGAAGCTCACAATACTGCTAGAGAATAGTGGGCTCTTTTAATACTATTGAAAGGAAAAAAAGAACAATAGAATGCCTTGTGGGATTCTCGGTGGAGTCTGGGATTGGATTAAGAATCAGAAAACGTATAACATTATTCGGTATAATATAAAATAGCATTACGAACTTAGATCTGCGGCTATTTTGACCATTCTTAATTCATTTCCTGGTGACATCTATCAGCATCAATGTCCGCTGCTGACGCATCATCACACGTACCATTTTGACTCCCAGCAATTCGCATCCCTCACCTTTTAAAGAAAGACTTTTATCCTTTACTGCTTTCAAGCGAAACGTGCTTTCTCCTGAGTCACAAATTTTCTTGCTCGATTTGTCAAAGAATCATCTTGCCTGAGTATAAATAAATCTTCCTTTATTCTTCAGCCCTCTATGTGACGTCTTTTACATTGCTCTACTATTTTTCTCTTTTTTTCACTGTCTCGCATTTGCCGAACGGTAGGTCAAAACAAAATGTTTTCCATTGATTAGATTTTGCGAGCGATTTAGCCTCATGGCGGAAAAAGGCTGAGGGTCGCAGAATCTGAAAAGTTTCAAGGCAATCAAAGTGAAAAATAGTTCGATATTTCGTAAGAGGCTTTTAGGAGTTTAGTTTACGTTTAGAGTTACGAGGATAAATTGCTGGATTGCACTAGGATATACATTAAAGGAGTTACTGAAAAACTTATCGCCGGAGTTGCATTTTATTTTTAAGATTTGGAATACAGATCATTTAATACTTTAGGATTCTAGGACTTCAATTTAGAAGCTCTCAAACTTTTGGATATAAAAAATTTCTAACTGTAAATATCATTCAGGCTTGAAATTGTTTTTAATTAACAGTTTTGAATTTCATCCTATATAAAAAGAATTAAAAATAATTGAAAAAAAACTTTTTTTATAATGTTCTAAAAAGAAACGAAATAATGCGCTCTGAAAAGGCAGGTTGTGAAAACAATGATATACTAATAATGTGACTAACAATAAAAGCAAAACAAATTTTCATATTTAAAAGGTTGGAGTACAGAAATAGGTAACTAACAAAATCGGAATTTTTTATAAGAGCGAAATAACATTCGGTAAAATCGAAAAATAAAACAAATTTTTATACCCGAGCTAAAGTATTTCTGAATTGAGAACAAAAAATACGATTGAAAAAATTATTCAGCTCCGAGAAATAGATTGTGGAACTTTACAAGCTGAAATTAACAGGAAGCTAAAATTGGAACAAGTTCAGTTGCAAATCATAGAAAAAACTGCAATTTTCATTAAAACAAATAATAATAACATATTCCTGGAATATTAAGTTTCTAGACTAGGAGAAAATATGATTGATCAGAAAAAGTTAATCAATTCAGAGTACATCATTCAAGATTTTGGAGGCTTAAATTTCATGGAGTTTTAACATTGTTTTCGGATAGCGACTTTAAATCTTTTCTTCAAGTTTGAAAAATAATAAAAACGTTCTTCCATGATTTTTATAAGTTTGAGTAAGAATAACAAAGTTTTCATCCCAAAAATGATTCTGTTCCGAGATAATAAAGATTTAGTGTGAAGATACGACTCTGTAACTGACGATTTTTCGCTGTAGGGTCTATAAAAAGAAGAAAGGTATATTTTTACACATGAAAAAAAAACTATAATAATTTTAAGAATGATGATCTTTTAAAAATTCATATTGTTGTTAAAAGTTGTATAATTTTTTCATACAATTTAAGTCGAACTGCTAAACATTTTGCAGTATTTCTGTCATTTTTCATATTCATCTAATATTTTCTCGAAAAATATCAGTTGTAGGGTGTAAGCATAATCAAAATAAAATGTATGATATTCAAAGATCTACAACTTGTATCTGAAACTTTTTGGTTAATTTTTATTATTTACTGAAATAAACAAGAAATGTCACTTACTATGTTTTTCCGTTGGACAGCAGCTTTTAGGATGTTCGTTCTCGTCTTCATTGCGGATATAAGAAAACTAACTAACAATTCCGTGTTTCCGAACTCGCAATGTACTTTTTGATTTTGGCATTTTTTTTTGGCACGAGATTGTATTATTATTAATTTTATAATTTAATATGAAGATTGCATGAGAACAACAAATTCTGGCATGGGGTGCGTGTTTGTTTCTTAATGACATTTTAAATGTAACAATTGAAACTTAGAAGCCAAAAATAAGGCACCACCTTTCTAAATCAATGTGAAATGGGTTTTAAATTAAATTAAATAAGTAACTAAATAAGTAAAGATTTTCACCGATCAGAAGTGATATCTTACTAACTCAAATTTAGACAGTCGATTGCATATTTACAAAAACTTATTTTTTCGTTTATAAGATTTCTACTTTCAAAATCAACGGTAATCCAGATATATTTAATTATCTTCTTAATAATTCAATTTATATATGAAATAAAAGTTGAGTTTCAATATTGATATATACTTGCAGAAACATTTGCAGCGAAACTTTGAAAATAAGGTTAACGTGTCATGAACCGGAAAGATCATAAAACTAAACGACCGGAAAGGCAATCACAGAACACTTCTTGGAAAACTAAAGCTTAAAAGCAAAACGAAACCATATGTGACCTCTTTATACTTAAAGGCAAATGATTTTTAAATTTTAATTTAATAAGATAATTTAGGTGGCCTTATGCAATGTAACACTTGTATTATGAATTTCAATTCAATATTTTCGTCTGTATTCGTGATATTATAAATAAAATCCCCCATTCTTTTGACCTATATTACAAGAATATTATTGGAGAGCCAGGTTTCAAAATAATTAAAAAGAAGGAACTGTTTCTTCAAGAGAACATAACGTATTAGCATTTTTTTCAAAAAATTATTTCTCAGCGACTATGTATTTGATTTTATATCAAAGGAAGCACTTAAGGGGCTTCCTTTCAATAGCATCGGCTTAGAAAATGGTCATATTAATATTTATTCGTAAAAGTGAACATTAAGTAGATTTCGAGCAGACAATATTGAAAAATTGAACATTAGAAATTATACAATTTTAAAGTATTAGCCTAAAAACATTGGTACAATTTTAGATTGAAAACCACCAAGGCTGAACAATTTAAAAAAATTGCCCGCAAAAATTTAACAATACTCATGTTAAATTAATTATAATTTGAAATCGGAAATCGTTCAGCAAAAACTATATGATTTTTAATGGGAAACTTTCAAAATTAATGAACTAACACTTGATAGGTCAAAGATTAAAGAATTAGAAAGTTCTTTCAAAATTGTTCTTAACTTAGGTTCTTAAAATCATATAAGCTTGATTGTGGACAACATTAATTAGTTTAAGGCTTATTGTTATTTTTTAATTATTTCTACGCTCGTTTATTGCTCGTATCTTATTTTAATTGTATGGGTATCAAGATAAAAAACATGTTTCAATTTGAAGCATTAAAAAATATAATTCATAATCATAAATTAAAAAAAAATATATTGAAAGAGCTACATTGGTTTTCATACAATTTTAATTTTAATTTTGATCAGCTTGCATTTCTATGTGACTTTTATTTAAATGTAAGATTGTGTTCGATCAGGAATTGGAAAGAAAGAAACTTTTATAATTATTGTTGACATAGTCTACCTTGAAGAATCGAAATGAAGATTCTTTAAGTTTTAATATATAGCATTTAAAATGATATCATTCTAAATGTTTTTTCTTCACCAATTAAGTTTAGCAGACTCACAATATAAAACGTCTTCAATTTAAAAACTTTAAACTTGTATGGTTTTTGAAATTAAAAGTCAGGCCTTTAATTTAAAATTATCCAACAGGAAATTTTGAATAAAAATCATTAAAATGATAAGACTTTTAAATCTGGAACTTCAAACGCACAAATTTGTTAATGGTGTATTGCCAAAATTATAAATTATTTAAATTTCAAAGAGAAATAATTTAAAGTTAATAGCGTAAGTATAATTTGAGTATATGTTCAGTATACAATTGAGCTTTTAAGTTAAAAAGTTGAATTATTTAGAAAACAGTGGACTTTTGGAGTTGAAAAGATGAATTTTCAAGCCAACAGTAGAATTAAAAGGTTCAATAAAACTGGTGATTTTTTACTAAAACAGATGAGTTTTTATCAAGATAATTGAATTATTAAATATTTAAATTTTATTTAAAACCAAACAGTTTGAATTTCAATCAAGAGAGATCCATTTACAAACAAACGAATAAATTTTTGGCCAAAAAATCTAAAGTTCATGCCAAAAAGACGATTTTTTAAGAATCAAGTTCAATTTCTAACAAAATAGTTGATTTTTCAATAAAAGGTGAAAATGAGAAAAAGGAGAAGTTTATTGAAAACAGGGCAAAAACATACATTTTCTACTTAAAGGCGTGCAATTTGTTCTGAGTATAGAGCTTTAATCAGTACCTATTCAAGTTTTAAAGTTCTGAAAAATGGTACCGTATTTTCTGGTTTTGAATTTGAATTAAAAAAAATCATAGTTGTTAAAATTGAAATCAAGTACAAGGAAATAATTAAAAAATGAAAAAAAATCTGTTCGTTTAATTTTTCTTTAAAAAGTCGAGAAAAGTAAAAAATGTCGCACGATCCGATATACTCTCTACTGGAAAATATAAATTCTATTTACGCTGAAAATTGATTTAATTATTAATTGAAGAAGATGATAGGCCAGCGTTGATAGACAATTAATCGGTTTTACGAGTAGATTCCGAACTCCAATGAAATGGATTACAAATGATTTCTTAACGACCCAAGACAGCAGTAACAGTGTCTCTGGGCTCTAGGCGATAATCTGTCGGACTAAACCTGCATTTGACCACTAGGTCGCGTCGCCGTACAGACTATTACTACTGCCTGACTATTGGTCCGTTACCACTGTCGATGGCTTATGACCTACATGTTCTAGACATTGTGATATAGAGTAGTCGATAAAATCGCCAACCACCCTTAACAATTGGCCTCTCAACCTTCATTAAACATTTTCAAACTTAAGTTTTCCAAATCCCCTACAAAAAATTTTGTACTAATAATAATCACTCTGTTTTCTCAACTGTGGGATTACAAAATGTGCCTACTTTGTCGAGTAGGCAATTTTATAACGAAATCCCCCAGATAATTATTCTACTAATAAACATGTTCTTTTCCTGTACAACTTAGTTCGACCTGAAAGATCTGAGATGCAAAAAATTGACAGAGTACAATTAAATAGAGTTTGGAAATCAAATTAGGCTAATTACGAGTATAATAAAAAAAGGAAAATTATCAATATTAATTTCTTATTTCCCTCTTTCTCGCTTGTATAAATTTGTTGCTGTGCTGCGAACTGAATGGATTAAGCCAAATAAGAAAATCCAACTATTTTTTATTTAAATTAGATTATTTTTAATTATAAGGGTTACTATTATATTTTTAATTCAGAATTGATCTTTTGTCGTTAAAAATTCTACTCTATGGTTGAAATTTAATTGGTTTTATTCAAGAAAGTTCATTTTATTAGTTGAAGATTGAAGTCTTGGACCATTGCATTTTTCTAAATAAAAAAATCTAAATGTGCAAAAAACGGCTTCATTAATTTAGATTTTTTAAATCTTAAAAAAATGACTAATTTTTTATTGAATTTCGAAGATTTCACTTGAATTTTTAAAAACATTTTCTCAAAAAGGAAGTAATTTTGGTTATTACAATTGTAATAATATAAGAAAATCGAGCCGATTAGATTTATGTTTATATTTTATTTTATTTAGAAAAATCTAATCTTCCAATCGTGTCCAAATTTAGATTGGAAATTTGATTGACCAACTGCATACCACTGCTCAAAATTCAACCACATGATAACAAATTCTTTTTTCTTTGCTGGAAACTTGTCTTGTTTAGTAAAAAACTAATTTTTTAACTGAAAACTTTACTATTCTATCTTTGCTTGATAATTGATCGGTTCAAGTTAAAAATTAAACCATTTGGATGAAATTTTTATTTTTTCTGAAATTCAACTGTTTTATAGAAACTTCATCTTTTTGATATAAAATTGAACTGTTTTGTAGCCAATTCATTCCTTTGGGTTAAAAATTCTATCTTTTTGTTGGAAAATTGAACCACTTGATTGAAAATTAATTTATCAGTGGAAAGTTTAGGTCTTTTCTTTTAATTTCTAATTTTCTTTTAAAAACTTTTCTGTTTTGGTAAAAAGTTAATCTTTTTTGCATGAAAATGCAATTTTGTTGTTAAAAATTAATCTATTTTGTCTGAGGGGTTTGAAAAGTCGTATTTGAATAATTTATACTTTTTAATTGAAATTTGAAATTTGTTGTCAGTTTAGCTATTTTGATGGAATATCATTTTTTGTAACTTAAAAACTATTTAGTTTTTGCTTGAAATTTGATCATCTTTAGTAGAACATATACTTATTTTCTTAAATACTCATATTTTCATTGTTGGAAATTCAATTATTTTGGCTGAAAATTAATATTTGTGGGTTCAGAAGTCAACCGTTTTGCAGATGAATCCCGTACAAAATCTTGTATAAAATCCTGATATTAAGAGCATTTAAGAAAGATTTAGAAATAAACCCTTTTTGCATTAACAATATTAAAATTATTTATCTTCTAGATCTTAGGATGTTTTCGTATTTCAAAATATCTTCGGAATTTCTAAATTGGGATTTCTTAACAATTTTAAATATGTTTTTATTAATACGCAATTTCATGTGATTCCATGGTGTCTCGTATATAATTAAATATAATTTACTTAAGTGTTTAAAGCTTTACCAAACTTAAGCTTGAACGTTTTTTGGCTCTATATGCATTTACCAAAAAAGGAACCACAGTGAAAGTAAAATTATATATTCACTAATAAAAAAAATTTAACTCAGCTGATTAGAGTACCTGTTTTTTTATGTAATCTATCTACTCCCATGTAATATAGTGTGATTAAATATTATCTGATACAATCTTGTTTATTCGCAATTGATCTTTTGTAATTTAATATATTAGTGTGTAAGTCCATTTAGTTTTTTTTAACTCACGTTCTCCTGTAATATTATAATTTAGATCATTTATAGAATACTGAAAAATTACCTCGCATTAATTTCCACAATTCTTTTTCCAGTAATAATCCGCATTATTTTCTGTACTTTAGTGAATACCAGAAACTTCAGGGCCATTTATATCTCGGAGAAATTGCAGCTGACAATGTTTCCTGTTCTAAGAATGCTCAAGCGTAGTTTTTTTCTTATTTCCCTTGCGATTTCCCGACCGATTATGCCGTATAATGCGACCTGTTTCCTCCAGTGGCTCTGCCGTGTCATGACGATAATGCTAATGGTAATACCTTTGTGGTAATTTGCCGTATATTCTCGTTCGCACTTTCTTGCTTTAATGGTCAATATCTCATGTGGTTTCAGTGAAGTAAATGTTCCTCGAGGCTATTTTTACTCAAAAACATATCCAAGATATACTTTTTTCCTAGCGACATCGAAGAAATTCAAGGCATACTGTCGCCAGAAAGCAGGGTTTATACTGGATAAGAATGGAAATATAAATATAGAACTCTCATGGAATTTATCATAAGCGTAAAATTCTTTTTAAGAATACAAAGCATAGTCTGAATTTTCGTTTGAAAACTAGATTCTTTGGAAGGATTTTCAAATATGAATGATTTCTTATAGTTTTCAAATTGAAGAAGCATAATTTTAGATGTTTTCGAGAAAAAATTAATTTTCATTTTAGTACATTCAAAATTGAATAATTTAATATTTGTAGCCCTTCTGAAATTTAGAATTTAAATCACAAGTGTAACATTCTTCTTAAAAATTTAAAAGAGAGTCCGAATTTTTATTTGAAAACTAGATTCCTTAGAAAGTTCCCAAATATTCATTCTTTTCCATTATTTTTACATTGTAGATAGGTACTGTAGATGGTGGTGAAAAAGAATGTAATTTACAGTATTCAATCAGTATTTAAAATTTTCAACTCTTGTAAACGACAGGCTTGATTTTGAAGCAATAATATATAGGTTTAAATATTTCAAAATGAAAAATGCCATATTTTTTAAAGAATGAATAAATGTTCTATTTTAAATTAAAGAACTTGCGGATAATCCATTTTAAAGTTTAAAAGAAAGTAGCTTTAAACTGAAAAGAACCTAAACACTCTAAAGTTTAGATTATCAGTAATTTGAAGACTTTGAATATGAGTATAAATTTCAAATTTAAATTTAAAAAAGTAAATAATAAGACATGATAATGATTTTAAATTACCCGGGATTTAACGATTTAATATTTAAAGGGTTTAAAACTGAATAACTAGCTTTATAACATTTTTGTTGTTAGAAAATTCTTATTCCAAAATATAATATTATGTTTCAATATTATTATTACTATTTTATTCAAAATTTACTTACCGAATTACGAAAAAAGTGTGGCTACAATTTTCAATTGAAATACTGATCATTGTGGGCCAATTATACATTGCAATTTTAATTTTACCCATGTCTAGGTTCACCGAATTTCAGGGATTGTCGCGAAAAAATATTTTAGGTGAGCATATTTCTAGCCAGATTTTTCAGAACAGACTTTTATACAATATTTAGAGGCGGCCGATCATCTTAATTTCTTATTGGAAATAACATTAGCAAAATCAACTTTTTTATTTAAGGTTTCAACCACCACGTATTCCAATTTTTAATTTTAATTTTTAATATTTGTTGTTTTTGAGATCCTCAGAATGCATATAAGAAAATTTCTTCTATATGAAATTCATAATAAATATTAACTACGGGTGTCGAAAAAGTCTCATTATTACTGTCTTTCACTGTTTTCAAAGATTAATTGCAGCCCTAATAATATATATCTGATACTGAAATTTGACAAATATTTTCTTCAAAGGTTGATTTTCATGTTGTGAAAAAACATATTCGTAAAAATATAATTAAACTTGCTACATTGAAAAGAAATCTGAGTAAATTTGGGAAATTTGGCAGTTCTAGGACTTTTACGGTCGTAGTAGTCATAGTCGTCCAGAGTGGGTCTTAAGAAAACAAAGTTGTGCCCACTTCTAAATATTGCTTAAAAATGTTTTTTTTTTTAAATTCTGCCTTATAAAATCGCATGAAGTACCGCTATTTGTCTTTTGCTCTACAGAAAAGCAAAACCTTTCATGGTCACCCTAGTATACATAAATATATAAAATAATTCTTTCATTTCCGGACTCTAGACGCAAGCACATAAATCTACACCTACGGTGGTTTTACGTCTTCCTTTACTTTATGAGCAGCTAGCGTCGAGGGTTCAGTGAGTAGATCAGAAAAGGGGAGAGGAAATAGAAAAAGAAATTCAAGGATAAGCTTTCTTGGAGAAAGCTATATCCACTTTCGAGTAACCCCTACAAAGAGGTGGAAATTATGGACTTGAAAAGAGCTGTGCGACGAGGATTACTCGAGAAGGGCCACAGGAACTGCCTTGGAATAAGTTTTCACGTTCTCTCACTGAACCAAAGTTAGACCATCAAAGAAAGTCTCACCTGCCTGTCTGCCATCTTGATTTCGGTAAAAAAGCATATGTGTTATAGGTGACACAAAATGGACCAACTTACCACCAAGTTTCAGAGTAATCGATGGTCAGGAAAGTCAACCATTAGAAATGTCCTCTATACGAAGTCAAGTTCGCTTCAGAGCCAAGTTTGGCGCAATATAGAGAGATGTCTTAAACTTCTATACGTGTTCGTTTGACTTTAGTGAGAGATCCGAAACAAAACTTTCTGAATCGCTCCTGGAAATTTCCGAATCAAGGGAGAAGGTGAGGACTGAAGAGTTTATTAGTGGAAGCGTTGAAGTGTTTATTAGTCCTAAGGGTCAGCTTTCTAATTGAATATTCTCTTCCATAATTAAGTATACTTACCAGAGGTATCGAAGATGTTTTAATGTAAGTGATCATTCTTCTTTCAGAAACCTCACCCTTACATTTTTTAAAATTGGGATTTGTTTTCGTAATACAAGGAAGAATGTGCAATAACAAGTTTTGGGCTTTTCAGATAAATATGTTGAAAACTTAGAAACTGCTTCGATTTCCTTATCCTAAAATGTTTTATTCACGATATCCTACATAAACTGACTGTTAGTGGCTGTTTTCAGTTTGTGATGTGCTGAGATGTTTACTTTTTTTTAAGTTTCGTATAAAAAATTAATTTTATGAAAAAATGAAAAAAGGTCTTAAAACAATGCAAATGATTTCCTAAACTGTCGAAAAAAATCTTCCAATTCTTCAAATCAAAACTTTTCACTTTTGCAGTATTAAAAAAACGCTTGGGAAAATTTGAATCATTCGTAAATGTCGATAGGTTCTACGAAGGATACACTGTAAAAAGTTCCATGTAATTTTACTACAAAGATCATAGGACATAAAAATACCAGTGATTGATGTGGGAAATTTACCAAAATTAGGTAGAAATAACACTATAGTGTAAAATCGCACACAGATGGTAAAAAGCAGTTTTGGAAGGGTGGAATTCTACATTCGCCTTTTGAAAATCCAGTGACGCTTTAAAACGCCGCATGTAAAAGTTTGCGCATGCGCATTGACAAACCCGGGTATTTTTAATTGCTTAATGTGTGTTTTAATTAAATCGAATCGGAAGAATAATAAGATATATAAATAAAAGGTTTCATTTTTTATTTAGCAGAAAAAATTTAACTTTTTGTTTGGTGTGCTGTCACAAAATAAAGACGCATTAAGCCCTTAAGGTTATAATCATTGGGCGAAATAGGAGCATCCTAATTTCTTTCAACTGCGGCCTAAACGGCCATATACTTCCAAATTATTTTTTTTCGCAAGCATGCCAAACATGTGAACAAATTGCTTCAAGTAAAACTCATTACACTTGCCTTCCTGATGAGCTCAATCCAGCACAATCCACAATTTCAATTCTAAGACATATCTGAATGCTGTCAAATTTTTGCAAAATCTTGCACTGCATTTACTCGCATGAAACGTTCAACAGCGGAATTACAAGGATTATGTAATTTTACATCACTGTTGTAAAAAGTATTACACTCGGCATGTGAAATTACTTTAATCCTTGGAAGCTTACATAATCGTTGTGAAATTCCATTTTTTTCTGGTACACTTTACTGTAAAATTCTTACAACAGTCACTGGTATTTTTATGTCCTATGATTTTCGTGGGAAAATTACACGTTCATTGTAAATTTCATTCATTTATGGTAAAATTCCTTTAATAATCACTGTCAATTTACAATAAAGGTGTAATTTTCCCACAAAAATCATAGGAAAAAGTTACAGAACAAAATGTAATGTTCCGCAATATTTTTTACAGTGTAGGCTATCTTTTTATTACCGTTAAGAATTAGGCTAACTTCATTTTGTATGAAATTTAGTAAACACGTAGAAGTGTTAAAATAAATAAAAATCGTTTAAAATTTGTTGTTTTGAAAGTTATAGTAGCCTAAATTACATTATAAACTGTAAATAAAAATGCTGAAATTTTGAATGCGTTGGAAATATTTCGAGAAATAATACGTTATTTATTCCTCCTGAAAACTTAGCTAAATGAAGTTAGCCTAATTCTTAAATGGATCGAAAAGATAGCCTATTCTTCGTAGAGCACATCGATGTATTCAGATCTTTAAAGATTCCACAAAAGAAGTTTTAAGAAATTGTGAAAAACTTCCAGAAAATATTTTCTTGTAAGATTCCTAGAAAAATTTCAAATGATTTTTAATTTAAAAAAATGAATATTCAAGAAAATTGAAAAATATTTTTAATGATTTCTAAAATGTGATTATTTAAAATATAAATAGATGATTTAAAAAGAAAACGTCTTTTTCGAACAGTTTGCTGTTACCAAATTTTCAGTATACTTGGCCGGTTAGTTTTACAGAAAAATCCAAATCACTAGTCGCTGTCAATTTTTATCAAGATTTCTAGGAAAATTTAAACAGGGTTTTTAAACCTTTGAATTAATTTAAAGAGGAAATGTAGAAACATGGCAAAGCATTCTAAATGATTTTCTGAAATCTCGAAAAAGAATGTAGAATATTGCTAAGAATTTTTTTATTTTACAAAAATACAAAATGTAAAAATTAGGTAAATTTTAAGAAATATTTAGAAGTTAAAAATATTCGAGAATAACTTAAAAGCTGAGAAGTTTTAAAAGAATACTAAAGAAAATGTAAAATACAATATTTTTTTGAAGATATTTATGAAAATTAAAAATTATTTGGCACTCAAAAAAAATTATGCAAGAGAATATCTGGAAAGAATAAAAAATATTTCAAAAGATTTCCGAACTTGTCTTATAAAGACAAGTTTAGAAATAATTAAAAATTTAAAACGAAATGCAGTTTTTTAAATATCTTGAATAAGGACTCTGTAGCTTTTGAAGGATTTTGATAGGTTTAAAAGTCATAAAAATTATTTATACGATTCCTGGAAAAATTTAAAATAATTTTTTTAGAAAGATTAATTTTAAGAAAATATTTAAAACTATTTTAAAGCATTTCGAAAGATGTCTAAAGTTTTTGAAAATTTTAAAGCAACTGTTTTAATTGTGCATGTTTTTTAATGTGTTTTAAGAAAAGTATAAAAAAATTATAAATGCATTAAAAAATTTTAGAAATATTTGAAAAGTAATTTGAAAAGAAGAAAGAAAAAAGATTTTAAAATGATTTTTTTTTCAGTAATTTATTTTAAGAGAAATAAAAAAATACAGTACAGGATTTTCAAAGATTGCCAAAATTACAATAAAATGTAGATTTTTGTAGATTTCGGTCAAGACAGACAGCATGCTAAACATTTTAAAAGGTTCCATAAGAATAATAACATTTTCTCAGGATATTTACGAAAATTTTTTTATGATTTTTGAAAAATTAATTTGAACGAAAATTGGAAAAGATTTAAAAACATTTAAATTTAAAATCTTTCATTTCGAAAATTTTAGAGTAATAAGACTCTCGACAGTAGAAAATCCCTGAAAGAAAAATTTCAACATTATAAAATATCCCACAATTTCAATATAAAGTATTTTAATCTGATGAACGCACTTTTCCTTTTATTTCGGATTTATTAATTATTTAATCATTTTTTCAATTATTTTGTTATGTGCGTTTTATAATTTGGCAATTCCCCTGTGTGGGCAATTTAATAATGTTGGACATTATTTGTAATTTCAGCTACTGTATTTAGAAAGTTATCTATCATAGGTTATTTTCAAATTCGCTTATATTCTAAGATGCCCGGAATTTTATTTTTTGATCATTTTTATTTAGGTTATTTTTAACTGTTGTTTTGTCAAGTAATAAATGAACCTTTTATTTAAAGCACTAAACTCACTATTCACCACTTACATTAAATGAAACATAGTGATCGTCGCCCGGTCCCCCTTCTTATCGTAGAAGAAGGGGGAAAAGACAGAAGAGCAGGAAAAACAATGCCCGGGTCATGGTCACAGAACCCACTTATAATAAATAAACAATTATGTAGTAACCTTCGCAGATTCGAAGACCATCCCAATTAGTAAATCAATCAATACATTTTTTGCGGCAATCCAACTGTCAATACTTTTATAATTTAGGGAATTTTCTATTTCGAAAATATTGTGTGTATGTGTGTGTGTAATTTTACAGTATCGAGAATTTTATTTTTCACCATTTTTTAGTCTTCCCAGTAATTTAGAAATTTTAGAAGTTTTAGAAGAAATTTTCGAAATTTCTAAAGTCTTAAATATCTTTTAAACTGACTTGAGTTTTTCCTACAATTTCGTGAAGTACTGTCAAATGAAAAAATTGTCTTCAAAAATTGTCTAGATTCTTATTTGGCATTTGAAATCTTCAAAAATCTTTTCGAAGTCCCTGCAGAACCATCGGAAAATTAGATTTGTATAATTTTAAGAGCAAACTGAGAACACAAGAATGGCCTTGATAATGAGGATTCTGAATTTCAAGCAAGTGCCCCTTAACTTTATTTTCATAAAGTGTGAAATGTCTGAAATTTGATTGATGTTCCAAATTAAGTAGTAAACCACCTTCAACAAAAAATAGTTATAAAAATGTTTTATGTTGTGCTAAATTAAAAACCAACAACAAGATGTATTCATCGATCTATTTTAAAGTTAGATTAATTTATTTAGATCGATTTAAAACCTGGTATACAATTCTCCTTAAGTGGTAGAAGGATAGTCAGAGTTTACTGCTGCGCTAGTTTGTTTCCTGATTCCTCCCCCATTTTAACTTCGCCACCGAACCACCATCTCTTTCTTTTCGCCCTTGTTCCCAACCATTTCCCTCTTTGTCCTGATGAAGACTTCTAGGGATCCAACACACGTATCTACATACACAATGACGCTCCTCCATTCATATGTAAACGAAGACCTACACATACAATCACATACTAAATCGCATACTCCCCTGGAACATTTCTCCCTCGTGCACCCCCTTTTACTCCTGCATCTTGCCTAAGAATACTCGATCCATCCCTCTGTTTTCTCTCGACATCCAATTTCCATAGCATTAGGCTCCTTACACACGTAAACGAGCCTCGCGTCTCCTCGTGTTTTCTCAACTTTGCCTGATGCGAGATCATCATCCAATGAACGACCATCACGTTGCTGAAAAGAGAAAGCACACGCCGCTGTGCAACTTTGGTAACTAAACTCTTTCAGATAACGACCCCTGAAACGAGCTTGCATTTTGCTCTGCGGGATTTCTGAGGATTTTTTTCTGGGAATTTTTACATTCGCATCTACGAGGTTTCTCGCTTTGTACATTTGCTAGGTTCTACATCATTCAGATTTCTTTAAGATAAGGAGATGCATAAATAAGATGGCTATAAGATTTAACTCAGATAAAGAAGACTATAATTTGTTTGTCCTTCTGAGAAAGTTGGATTTCTTGCGAATTAAGTACATTTGTTGAATTGGAAGCCCTGCGGAAAAATTACATGACAGTCAAATGTCGTATCGTATCCAGATCCGGCATTGTCCAGACGATCTTATCTAGAAAGGATAGTCTGGCCAAGGTCAGGTGCTAAATATTTTGACAGCTTGGAAGCAAATACAATTTTATTTGCCTCTACTATATTTTAACGTTCAGATCATCCCGTGTAGACTTCAGTCTAGCACAAATCTCAAAATATCAGAGTAGGTACAATGCGCTTTAAAAATTGGTTTCTGAGCCTATTAAGACGCACATTAAGTAGTTTAAATCTCCCTTATCCCTTATCAGCACCTCCTATTCTTACCTTCTATCTTGTATTGTCCTATCCTATCCGATCCCATACTATTCTATCCGATTATAGAATAGTATCTAGATAACTTATCATTTTAAAATTACATTTTTTATGAAAAGATTTTTCTTTTGATCTCTCTAATAGCTTCACAGAAAAGCACCCGACCAGCATTTGGAAGTTCTGTTGTTCGTTTCACAGTGGAGAGTAGCTTTTTTCCGAGAAAATTCATTTTAAAAATTTTTTAGCTTTATTTTCCATGTCTTCAGAAAATGCCCTAAGTTTTTTCTGTTATTTGATGAGTTAATTTTACCTATAGTGTTACTTTCTATTTTAAAAGATTTTGGAATGATATCTACACTGAATTATGGTAACTATCTCTGATGATAATACAGATTTCTTTAAAATACCTTATCATGTCATATCCTCTACTTTCCTAATTATTCCCAGCCTACTTCACTCTTTCCACACTCTTCCCTATTTAGATCTCTTCAACGCCCGTCTTCATCACTTCCCTTTTTTCTTCAATCATGATGCCTACCACACTCAATTCTACTTCTCCTTCTTCTCATCCCTTATATTACTTCCCCACTATCTTAACCCTATCTCTTTCCCATATTCCCCCTTTTCTACTTCCCTTCTCTGATTTGCGCTCCCCACACTTCTTCTAATCCCCTCCACTATTTCCCTTTCCTACTTCTCCAATCCGCACTTTCCCTAATTATCATTCTTGACTTTCCCTCATGTGTGCCCCTTTCAAGCCTACTTCCCTTTCATACAAGCCTTCAAAAACACTCCCACACCTGTCCCTATTTCCTCTTTTCCCCTCCCCACTTCCACCTTTTCCGTCCGTAATACTGCACTCTCTACTCATCCATCCCTGTTTATGTAAACTACTTAAGTAATAAATGATAAATTAGATGTATTCTCTGTATTGCTTCAATCACGTTAAGGGCATGTGATACTTAGAAAATTGTCGATTTGTCCAGTTTGAGGTTCCCCCGGCTTTTTTTCTAGAATAAGAAATATTTTGTAAAATTTAGGAAATGATAGCGAACATGCTAACGGACGTCCCCACACACTTTTTTGTGGGTTAATTATAAAATGTTTTAATTTAGAAAAATGTGATTAATTTGCATAGCGCTTAGGAATTAGTATCGATTTTTTCAGTGATAGTCATCGATTTTTTTCAGTGATAGTCAGTTTCAATAAAAAAATTTTGAATGAAAAAAAAATTAGAAAAAAAATTACAGCATCAGGAATTAAGCCTAGACTTTGTGGTTACAAACCCGAAGCTCTTCAGCCTATTAATGTTAAGTACTATTTTTACATTTAAAGACTAGGTACGTCCTTAACATGCATTAGAAGTTCACGGAGCAGAATTCTGTGCCGAAGCAACAGCCATCACTATTAGCATTCTTTTTGGCACAAGCCTCAAAAGCTCTCATGAAGAAAGCCGAACACACAAGAGTGAAAAAGGCGATAATTGCAGGATTTATTTTTTTTCGATCATTGAGTAATCCTGTTCTTCTTTAATCGCGGCTTATAGCGACTATATTTTCTTCGTGCATGAGCAAGTAGTAAAACACATCAAGGTCAGATATTATCAGTGAAGAACAAACCTAAGAAAAAAATTAAAGCGTAAGTCGAGTACGTCAAATTTTTCTCGTGGAGGGAGGCGAGCTAACTAAACTTTGGATCCACACAAATTTCTCATTTCTAAATTATATGTCTCATAGTATGTGAAGAGACTTCTGCCCAGGGATTTTCTTTTATGTGTCAAGTATATATACCAAAGAACAAATTATGTCATAAAAAAAGTATGCCAACATATACTTAGAGTTTAAATAAAATTTCAAATTCAACAGATTTTTAAAGTGATCTTGAAATTTTCGCCCATATAACGTAGGGCCTCATCAAGATTATGAAAGTATATTAAGGACTGTATAATGAGTATGAAATGAATGAAGCTCCATCAATAAAGAGTCCACAAATACAAAAGAGTAATTATTTACTTGAGAAATACAAAAAGTTAAGCAAGATTATAAGAAATGTCAAAAACAATGTGAAATTTTTCAAATTTTTAAATCGTAGTAGCGTGCAACTTTTATTGAGTTGATATAGTTCTATTTTATAGCATTTTAAAATAGTAGATGTTTCTACCCACGCCAGGTTAGCTAATTATTGGTTATTGATGAATAAATTATTTATGGCATGGCCTATGCGAGTTAACAAGTTTTGGCTCACTAAATAATTAATTATTAACAAATAATTAACTAGCTCGCCATAAGTTGAAACATTGCCTGTTTTATGAATCTATAAACTTAAAGTATTCTAAGCTCATAAAAGGATTCACGCTACTACAATTTAAAAATTTCGAAAATTTTAAATACTTCTTAATAATTTTAATGATTTTTCTTAACTTTGGCATTTCTATGCTAAGTTATGACATTTTTAATTCATCGATTCATCATTAAGAAGGCTTCGTTTGTTTGATACAGCTTATAGCTGGTTATAGAGTCCTTAATATAACGTTTTAATCCTGATGACGTCCCAGGCTGTGTAGGTGACATGCTGAAACAAAAAATATAAATTTTATGTGCAAATGTAATTGGCCAATTGAGTCTGCGTGTCCCGAAATTTTGATATGAATAACTCAGCCCGCCATCCAAGGTCATTTGTACCAACATTTCAGTGCCAGTTGCAGATGGACATTGAAAGTTTAGTTTCAACTTGAACTATTTCGAAAGTTCATTTTAGAAAATTTATGTTATTAATCTGTAATTTTGATGCATTTCCAGTTGTTTTGGATTTTTATGTTCGGTTTCGAGCTTGATACCCTACCCGGCTGAAACGTACAAGAAAATAGCCCGACTCGAGCGGTCACATTAGGGATTTTAACATTCTTGCCCACCCCTGACTTTTTCTCATTGCTTTAGTAAAAAAAATTAATCTATGAAAAAGGGTCATTTTTCTATAGTCTGAAGATATATTTGATTTATTTGACTTATCTTTTGTCCATTTTTTGTAACGATGATAAATAATAATTTAACATCATTTTAACATCGTTAAATAGAAAGAAACATGAATGTCTTTTCAAGATTGAATCTTCTGAAACATTTTTAAAATTGTGTTTTGTATAGGAAAATTTGCAGGCAATTTCATTGTCATACTTGTAATTAACGAATCTAAATACATCGGTATAAGTTGGGGGGGGGGGGGTAAAAATGCTAAAATTAGTTTGATCGTTTGAGAAAAAGGAAAAAATTTGTCAGTCGACATTCGAAAATTTTTTTTAAAAATTAAATCAGTTTAAATTCCTTCAAAATAAAGCATATTTTCCTATTGGTCTATAAACTTTTGGCGAATTTTTTATTTGTATAAATTTCGAGAATGAACAATAATAAATCGATTTAAAACAACATGTGAATCTAAAAATTTTTAAGCTACGAAACAAATGTATTTACGAAAAAGGAAAATGATAACATGTTTCTTTGGTTCAAGCTGAAGAAATTTATTAGAACTAAAGAAATGAGCACTAAAATTTTTCATTTACAAATCCAAAGAATGGTATAGAAAATAATAACCAATTTGAACCATTTTTTGTTTACTTTTTTCAGATGCCCATCCACAAATTTGTTCTCCCAGCTCAAACGATTCGATTAATTTTATAATTTTGCACTCCATCCTAATTTACATCATCAAAAAATATACAGCCTATTGAATTTCTATTTGAAAAAATCCAATTCTCTTCGAATGAATTTAATAAACAATAAAACTACATATACCTACAAAATTATGCAGATTAAAAAATGATTTTTAATTTTTTCTGGTGTTATTGAAAGAGTTCAATAATATCTATGTTATTTTCACATTATTTGACATACTTCCGGCTTTATTAAACATTTTTATAAGTAAATTGAGGAAAAACACATCCTTAACTGACAATCTGTGTGAAAACTTACAATTTTATAATTTGAAATGTGTTTATTTAATCCCGTATAGCAAACTCCTGAAACAACTGGATTTTTCTTTTAAATTGGTCCTTAGACTCATATTTAGACTTATGTAAAATCATAAGTTGATTAAATGCAAAGTTCACGACTTTGTACTAAATAAATATTCATAATTTATAAATTATTTTTTGTATCTTAAAATTTTTGTTTCTTATTTAGTCTTTTTTAATGTATACTAAACTTTATCGGAAAGACTCACAGAACCCTGGAACAGAAATCTAAAAAATGATCAAACTCAAGGCTTTGGTAGAGATTGGAGATTTTCTTAAAACTAGTTCATAAATTTTCAAACTCAGTTTAGGAATTTTCGTATTGTTAGGGTTTCGTAGTCAATTATTATAATTTCGGTCGTGTTTGTCTGTCCCTCGGTCGTACTTTTTCCCAAGAAGCGGAAGTGAGGGAAACTTTTAACTCAGAACTCATAATTTAGAAATGACAAGGGCACGTGAGGGGTAATAAAAGGAGCTCTTATGAAATCTCAGTGACCAGTCTCTTGCTTTTAGTTAATAGCTAAACTCCTTCTAATTTACAGCGAGTAACTCTTTTTCAGAACATAAAGAGACGCGTAAGCAACGTAAGTTTAATAGATTTTCAAAATAATACGAGAGTTTTAAACAGGAATAAAAGTTAGAAATAAAATAAAATGTAATAGGTCACAGTGAAGTTCGGAAGCTAAAGGTCATAGGTACATTAAAAGTCAACAAAAGCAGCCAATACAACTTTAGGAGAATTATCAGGGGGCCTTGAGCCAAATTAACTCCACAATGTATGGTTCGACTATAAACACGTCTATAATACTACTAGCACTGGTGTAGTACATAGAAGGTTGTTGAGCTTGAATAACCTTTTACATAGTAATAACCCAATTTTTAAAATTTTGCAGGTTAAGTGCTCTTTGCATAAACTTTGAAGTTATGACCCTTGTTATTTCTTGAAGGTTTACCATGTTCCCATGAAAACTAGATTTAACTTGGCTTTTATTTGATCAAATTTTCCGTTTTTCTCTGTTATGACAAATATGACTAAAAATATTACCTTGGCTTATTGGACTAGAATACTTTAACCAATTAAAAGGGAGAGACTATTCCTGATAGAGAGTGTCTAGACGAACCGAAAAAGCGGATATTTTTTACTGCGGTGTAAAAAGTAGCTTTTTCAGATCCCACTATTAATACCGATAAAATCTGGTGATTGCGACGGAATTTTTGGTACAAATATTCACACTTATTCGTTATATGCGGACATCATTAATATAATGATTAAATTTAATGTAATAAACATTAAATTTGATAGGGATGACATATCGTTTGAAAACCTTTAGGATTGAGTCACAAATATTAGGGTGATTTATTTTTTAAGGCAACAAATATGATTTTCGCAACTGAATACGTACACTAGTCACAATACAGTAAATCCTAGGAGTATTATTTTCTGATGTTGGATAGAAACATTGCAAGCAATTGATCTCTGGGGCTTACTGCAAAATTGTTAATCTGATTTAAATTTCCTGGTTGAAGTTTTGACTTCGGTTTTAAATGTTTGTTGTATTTTTGTGTTCTCAACGTCTTGAAAATGTATTTAATTGAGTGATATACATATAAAATTAACCCCTCCTACACAAATGCACAAGAATGTATAAAATTGAAATTAAAATATAATTTTCATACAATGCGGGGTTTCGCAGTAAGGAAGTTACGCCACTGAAATCTTTAATAGGGACATCCCGAATCATATCCGAATTTAAATTTTTTTGCTTGCAAATTTTATTGATCTATAAAAAATGATATATTATGGAAACAATTATATATAATTTGCCTACAATGTATGTATAAGCTTTATTCATTCTTTTTATATAAAAGATAATTTTACAACTAAATTAGCTATTTATATTTTTAATTTTTATTCTACCAAAGGATTTCATTTTTTTACGTTTCCTTGGCTTTTGTAAAATAATAAAAAGGACGGTCCTAAAATTCGCCGTTTCGATCTTATTATTACTGTCGACTTTCTGTTATTTTCGTTGGCCCGCAAGTGATAAGGAACACACTATTCTATTTTATGTTTGGAACGTGAGATTGTACGATTTCGCATTTTAATTTGATATGTTATTTATTTTTATACACATTATTAGTCAAGGTGGTTATAAGAAGCGTATCTAAAAGTACAAGTTTTTTCTGCTAGATAAAATTAATGTATAATAAGTTTATTACTTCCTTTATAACGTTTTTATGCATATTTTATTCAACTTAAAAAAGCACTATATTTATTATTATATGAAACATATTAAGAATCGTTTAATTAAATATATTTATACCATTTTTTTCTCTGCTACAACTCTATAAAACGTAAGTGTATATTTTCATAGATTCTTTCTCATTACGAAGTAATCAGTCAAATCTGTGACTTACGCTACAAAGTATTTTACTACCCTTTATAAAATAAAAATGTTAAAGTCAAAGCTAAATTGAGGAATAAGTTTCTGGAAAAGAATTATTTTATATTTTTAAGAAATCTAAATATTGGATCTTTTTGTTTAAAAATTTAATTATTTCATATTTTCAGCTTTAGAAACCGTTTAATTCACATTAAATAACTAATTTTGTTAAATATGCTATTATACTATAAGGTGTTGTTACCCATGATAATTAAAAGATGTTTGAGCTATTTTTGAACAAAATTAAAAGATTTTAATACACTTTTAAAAAGCGAAGTGCATCAAGTAGACGCATTGTTTGTTTGATATTTTTCGTTTTCCTCAAAATTTTTGAAAGTATGTTAAATAGGAAGATAGTCAAGATAGAGAGATTGTCCCGCTTTAGGAAACTTATCAAAATGCCCTCTTTTACGTTCCGATATTTCGCACAATGTTTGAAATATGCACATAAATATACATGTTTTTAATGTATATTCCTTCCTTTCTGTTATTTAAATAAATCTAAAATGTTCTTTCCATATGATTTTCAGTTAATAAAAATTTCTTAAATTCCAATATTTTGTGAGATTATATATATATAACTTTAAAATAATAAAAATTTTGAACGATTCTTACCAAATCATATAGATCCCTGAGCGCGATTAAAATTAGAAATTCCCTTTACGATTTCAAATTCAGTGCTGTTCGTCTATAAACTATTAAAAATTTTAAGGAATGTTTATTTCACCGAAAAATAGATCAGAGTTAATTAAAAGTAGGTCATGATTTTTTTTTAACTTTGGAACATTGTCATTAGGTTTATTTTTTGAATCAAAAAATAATTATTGAGTTTCTGCACTTCTAGACAGAGAATGGAATATCATTAAGGTTTTTAAAATGTAAAGTTACTTTTCTGCTACTTTTTCGGATAAAATGTAATAGAAAACTGATCTTACTAAGATTGTGTTCTTGAAAAATAAAAAAGAAAGAAAGGTATGACTGAAGACGTTAAACCTAAAGATAAAAAAATGAAATCAAAATAGAAAAGTCCATAGGTTTTTTAACAAATTTAAAAATAAGAAGGCGTGGTACATACCGGTCTTAAAAGTTTCTCTAAATTTTTATAGCTTTTAAATTGAGTTCTCTAGGCGATTACTTACATTTAATGGATTCCTTGTTTCAAAAATCAAATTTTTAAATCTAATCGTAAAAATGCATTAGAAAGAAGATTAAGGTAAATGTTCCAGTCTTCGTCAATGCATGGGTTGTCGGCAGATGGGCAGTATTTTACATATATTAAGCTGTTGAGTTTTTCTTTTTTAGCAAAAATGTTTTTTCCTAAACGCTATTGCCGATCACTCACACATCGAAGTGCCGATAACTGAAATAGCCAGATTTCTGACTTGCCGATAACCCATGCATTCTCGTATTTATAACTTCAAACATCTTATAATTTTCATTCTAATTGGATATGTTACAAGTAATAAGTAACTTGACTTTCTAAAGGTAAGCTTTATTTGATAAAACTCATTTCTTAAGCTTTAAATATGCTTAATATAGCTTTTTAAGCATTTGAAATATAAAATTCGCCTTAAGCTTCCAATAACTGGCACACTTACCATAATAAGTTTGGGCAATCGTAAATGTAAGCATTTTAATGAAATTGATTGTGTTGACATTTATGATCTCCCCAAATTACCAAATATTTAAAATGAATTGGCATTAGATCATAACCCTCAAATAGGTGACAAAAGGCTTACGTTATTCCTGCAGATTTCAAACTTGTTTTTCATGCAATTTCAAGGTGCTCAATAATCCACCCAAAATTAATTATACTTTTCTAAGTGTACTAATTAGGACGGGTAAAATATATTAACTTCAAATAAATTAGGGTGCACCTTGATTTTTTTCTAAGTACTTAAAAAACATTATTATATTAATTTTAGTCAAGTTGGGATATATTTAGTAGGGTGGGACAAAAACATGAAACTGTTGAAAATCGAAAATGGCTAGTGTAAAAAACTTGCTAAGGTAGAATTATATGAAAATGACCAAAAATGATATTTTTTAGGATTTAGTTCACTTTTATTAAACTTAAAAATGAAAAATGAACAGATAATATGTATTAGGAACCCTGTAAATAACTGATCTCTTTCGAAATATTTATTTTAGAAAAAATTGTTATTGATAACCCAGACGAAAATATTATACATAGTTTATATATAGTGTAAAGTATTATATATAATATTCAAATATTGTTTACACTTTTTGTATAAAATAAATGAATATTATATATAAAACTTCACCCTATATATAAACTATATATAATTTTTTCGCCTGGGAAACCTTATACATATTTAGAAGATGAATTGATTATTATAGTATTGATGATGAAAATGTTCTTTCACGTATTTGCAATATTTGTGGTCATATGTTGAGATTATAGTGGTTATTGGATGTTTTTAAAATCATATACAAAACTAAGACGAATTTAGAGACATAGGTTTAGAAAATATATTGCGACTTGTCACAAAATAAAAATGAGTAATCTTTGTTCATGATTTAGAAATAAATATCAAGGTGCATCACAATTTTTGAAAATTTGTGTTTTAAAGTTTGATTTATTTAATAAATATTAATCAATTAATTAAAATATTATAAATATACAAAATATTTATATAATAAATCCACATAGTTCAATTTTACATTTCCATAATATTTAGCGAAATATTTTTGGTGAACCCAGATACTTCATTACTGAATAGTGAATTGAACAAAGATTTTATTTAGAACTGTAAAAGAAGCTCTATTTTAAAATATATTTTTTCTCTTTCAGGACCTGAAAAATCAGATCATGACAACGAACGTCTGGGTAGAGCAGGTGAGTTTTTTTATAGAAAATATTGAGTTTTTCTTTTATTTTGTATGCATGTTACGAAGAAGGTTCGATATTTTAGAGGTACGAGTAAGCAAACGGGACGGGATATTTCATTACGGGCTCTTCCCTCGACGTTTGTGATTGAGGGTAAATGGAAGGATTACAGAGTACTCGAAATTTCGGTGACACTTTCTACGCGAGAGCGACTATTATGAGGAATTGGCGTCGAATTTACGTTCGGACGGAAATTCTCGTTGATTGCACCTAGGATCTATTCAATTTTCGATTTTGTAATAACGAACACACTGACTTCTCTTGTTGATTTTAGTTATTTTATTTGCTTTGCATGATTTTTGTGAAAGATTTGTATAATTTTTATGAACTGCCCCTCTCGTTACGTAAAATGTTATATTTTTACCAAACATATGTGCAATCAATCAATTTGTCTACTGTAAACGAGTTTTTATAAGATTTTAAGTAATTTTAACGCATTTTGAAAAACTACAAAGTGTTTTAAAGAATTACACAATTTTTAAGGAATTTGAAGAGATTTTCGAAGTTTTTTAGGGATTTCAAACTATTTGAAAAGATTTTCAGGAATTATAAAACTTTTATGGTATTACAGAAAAATTAGGGCATCAATTTTGAAGTATTTCAAGAAATACCAAAGTACCCTTCTGAATTTTTAAAGATTTCAAGGGCCTTTAATTAGGTTTCAAAAAATTGAAGGGATTTCAGAAATTTCATCAGATTTCAAAATATTTGCGAGTACTTCAAGGGATTGCAAGAGATTTGGAAAGATTTTCAGCGATTTCAAAGATTTAATTCACTTTGAAGGATATTAAATGATTTGAAGGAATCTTGTGTATTTACAAATATTTCATAGAACTTCCAGGATTTTACCCGTTTTTATTGATTCTAAGGGATTTCCATGGGAGAGAAAGGTTTTAAAGGCATTTTAAGAGGATTTTGAAAATTCTCAGCGATTTCAAAAATTTTAAAAGATTGCACGAAATATTAAAGAATTTTGAGAGAATTCCACGGTTTTTGAAAGATTCCCAGCGATTTTTAGGAGACTTTGAAAATTTCAAGCTTTTGCAAGGATTCTAAAAGATTTTACGAAATCTTACAGATTTGTAAGGTAAATACACATTTTTAAAAATAAATAGGATTTCATAAAATACAACAGCATTTTGATGAATTTTGTTGGATAATCAGGAATTTTAATCGAATTTCATATATATAAATGCATCTTTTTAAGATTTTGAAGGATTTTTGTGATTTTAAGAGATTAAATGCGATTTCGGTGATTTTACGGGATTTGGAAGAATATTGAGAGATTTCAAAATAATCAAAATTATATCTACGAATTTTGGAGGACTTTATAAGATGTTAAAAGAACAAATGAATTTTGAATGTTTTCAAGGATATTTTATATAAAAAATATTTTAAAGAATTTAGTAATATTTTGAGAGATTTCGAGAGATTCAAAAAGATTTCTACTGATTTTAAATATATGAACGAATTTTAAGGGTTTTTATAAGACTAAAGATTTTAAACGATTTCAAGAATTTCAAAAGATTTAAAGGAATCTTAAAGATCTTAAGGGATTCGAAAGAATATTATAAGATTTCAAAAGATTTCAAAAAATTTGAACAGATTTTAACATATTTTTAAAGATTCAAAGTTATTTCGACGATTTCACGGGATTACAAAGAATTTTCAAATGAATAAACAAATTTTATGCGTTCTGCAAAATTTTCAAAAAAATAAAGAACTGGATTTCAAAGCACTGCACAGATTTTCAGGAATTCTAAGAAATTTCATGAAAGCTATACATCCGATATCCAGGATATGAAAGTGTAAATTTTGTTGTTCAATAACAGATGAATAATAATAGAATAATAGTTAAAGCAGTTTTTAGTCTAATAAATATCTAGAATTTTTAACTCTCCAACTTCAAATTTATTGCACGAATGTAACATTAAATATTATATAATAAAAAATAATAAAAAAATGGATATAATGTATAATATGTATAATAGGGTGGATCCAGAAAACGCTTTACAATTTGAAACCGGCTTAAATGATTTAATTAATATCTTGCAGTTGGGCTGAATTAAATTACCATAACATTTTTTAATCGCAGAGTTGTGGAAAAATCTAAAATGTTATTTTTGTTTTTTAATCTGCATAATAAACCTAATTTTTAGAATTTGTTCAGATTTTTCATTTGAATTTATAAAGGCGAAATTAAATTTTTTAAATGAAGACCTAAAAAAGAAAAGACCTAGAATATTCACAAATGATAAATATTTTTTATCAGCATAGAAAAACTTTCTTCTTTTCAAAATTTACTACCAAAAAACTGAGAAGATCAGATACTTAAAAATGAGAAGTTGCTGATTTTTTATGAACAACTTATTTTTAACTATGTGATCTTCTTAATTTTTACATTCTCAACAGAGAAGCTATTAGATTTATATATATTAATATTAATTAATTTTTTTTATTATCACTAAAAAAACTTTGCAATTAAATATTTTTTAATTCTATTTCGACTCGGGCCAACCGCAAAATAATAATCGATTTATTTCAAAGTTTTACAGCTGTTATAAGGAACTCAAAAGGAAACTTTAGGTGCAACGGCGCTTTCAATTTTAAAATTTTTTATGTTCGATCCAACCTAATGTATAATAGTACAAAAATTATTTTCAACAGCCAAAACTGTTCTCATTTAGCACATTTTAAATTAAAAATAATTAGGAAGAGGAAAACTTCATAAGAATTGCCTAGAACCCCCCCCCCCCCCCCCCCCCATAAGTAAGGATTTTTACGATTATCCTGACCCTCTCTACTCACTCCCCCCCAATAACAAAGCTTGTAAATAATGGACGATCCCACATTAGTAAATCCTTTGTAAATTTGGTACTTGGTGTTTGTACAGTTTACTAGAATAATGCTACGAAGGTGCGGTATGCGTAACGATACATTAATTCTGTGGTATCCCGCTTCTAGTTGTACTCCTTCCGCATTTGGGAGAATGAAAATTTATGGGACTTTAAAACTTCGGTGATCAACTAAGACCTGCGAGAAATATTGAAAGCTCTGATCAAAACATTCTCTCTGGGTTTCTAAATGAGATTACGGGTAATTCTCCAAACTTTGTACATTTTACTTGACAAAAATGAATATACATTCCTGTTTAGACCTCGGAAGGTCTTTTTTGAGTAAATAAATTTATGGATCATTATTTCTGAAATGACTTTACATAAAAATTAAATAAAAAAGAACGTGAAGAATCCCACCGCAGCTGTAGCAAACGTTATTCTTTTATCGATACAAAGAGATTGACAACTCGCTGAAATCCATAGTACTCTAAGACGGGGCTAAGCGAGACTTTTTTTAAAGAGTTTTTTCAATATATTGCTGAAAGCAATTTAAATCAGATATATATGCTTTCCAGTTTATATCTACCTCTTCTTCTTTCTTATCCTGAAGTTTAAATATTTAATTTAGGGATACTAAGCTATTTATTAGAGTATCAAGTGTGTCCTTCCTTATCCCGCAGTGTGGGGATCAATCGTACCCTTTCAATAAAAAGGCAAATATAGCTTTTCAGTAATACCAAGTTTAGAAATAACATGAATTTTAAGGCTAGATCGTTATTGTAGAGTCAATTAAACATATATAATAACAACATAAAATTTCTTACTCTCAGTGAAAACATAACCTTATGTGTAGCTTGCCATATAAGCTTAAAAATACAAGGGAACAAAATAAAAAAATATTCCTGGCTATATAAGGAACAATCGTCGAGAATAGTATTTTGCAAATATTTATCGAAGTATTTTATTAAACGGGATGATCTAATTTAGATATCATAATTTCCAAACATGTCCCGGATTTCTCCAGAAATTCTAAATTTTGTATGAAAATAATTCTCAATCCAAAACATAGTATGTTAGCTAACTTAAAATTTTTGAAAATTTTGTTAAGATGATGTACAATATAATAGGTGACAGATTAGCAGAAGTTATAAAAATTACAGCCTTATATAATTAAATATTATTTTTATCAAAATTTGTTCATGAAACTAAACCAAACTTATGGGTGTGATATTCAAAAATTAATATTTCATTCGTCTTCTATTGCTAATTGTTAAGAAATGCAATGAGTTTTATTTCGATTCAGTTAATATTGACGATTCTAAAAAAAATTACAAAAGCATATTTTTTCTTATGGGAAAAAGGTGCTCAACTTAATGTGGCTTGGCGCCACTTTCAAATATAATTTTTTCAAACAAAAATAAATGGATTTATTTTTTTGTCTATTTATACCGAATTCCAGGCGATGTGCATACAAGCTTAAAAAAATAATAATTTGAGACTACCCAATTGAGCATAGTTAATTTGTAATTTACTAATTATGTTCATATTACAGAGACTTCTTGTTCCAACATTAATTTAATCAACTTATTTGTGTTTGCTCCTATTCTTGGTACACAGTGTTAACATTAAAATAATTTTTAAATATTAAAATTAATTAAATTTTGTAAAAATGCTTTTGTCTCTTGAGCAGCGTGACTAAACTTTATATTTTTCAGTGTTCTTAATGGACTCGCTTAGCCCCGCATATGACGGAAGCTAAAATTTGTCACACTGCCCTCCCGTACAAAAAGAATTTTTCCCATGTAGGGCATACCATAAACATAGGGCTAATTGCGTTTTCGTTTATTTTTCTTTTTTTTATAATCTATCAATTTGAGATTTATCAAAGTATTCTTCAGATTCTTCTAAAAGAGAACTTATGAGAATGATGTGATAAAAATGATTGATTTATGATTCAACAATTCATTATACACCAAGTTGGCTCTTCCAAATTAAATTTTCGGTTAGAGAAACTCATTTTTTCTGGTTCATATAACTGGAAAATTTTGTTCCTTACAGCACAGGGTGAATTAAGGTTATAAAAAGGTATTAGGTTGAAATGGCGATAAACTGGAAGGAAAAGCTTTGGAAATATTAGTTTTTATTTTTCAGCAACATCACTTTTTAGAACATTTAAAATTAAAAAAAAATTTTTTTTTAAATTTTTAAATATTTAAAATATATATTTTTTAAAAATTCTTATGCTAAAATTTAAAAAAGTGCTCCATATTTTTTAGTGGCATACTAAAAAAGTGTTCAATTTCAAGAATACCCTCTAAAAGTTCGATAGGAGTTGAAATCGAGTATGGATATTCTATAAAAGTAGTAAATACTCGTATTTATGCACAAGCAACTTTATTTCCATGCTATAGTAATATATCAAAAATGATAACCGTATAGAAACATAAGGGCTATTTTATAGATTACATTTTTTGTAATGAAAACTGAAATTTGTAGTCCTTAATACAAAAAGGGTGAATTAATATGACAGTCACAGTTTAATTTTTCTTGCATAATTTTAGGAGTAGATTTCACAAGTGAAGGGGTAGCTTGGAAATAAGTTTTAAAGGAATGTATTTATTTATTTTAAATTTTTACACTCTAAATTTAAATAAGATAATATTGCTGGATATATCAAATAGTCACTTGAAATTTCTTATTTTCATTCAATAAATATGATTGACTCATATGCTGAAATAAAAAGGTAAATTTTCATTTTAAATGCAAATTTTAAATTAAATTTATACATTTCAATAAATGATTACGATCAACCATAAATGACTGATTACCACATTAAATATTACTGATTAGGTCAATCAAACGTACGGATGTAATTATTGAATCTTAATAACTGTATCATTAGAAATGACTGATATAATTAAGGAATGTTACTCACTTTGCCATACAAATGACTGATATAATCAGTTGAAGGAACAATTTAGATCTGTCATAATTACTGATTGTGTCAGTGGGCATTACTGATAAAATCAATTCGTAATTATCGCTATAAATAAGTATTCGTGGTTTAAAATTCATCTTTTTGGTTCCATTATATTATATTTTAATGAAAATTAAAATTTTTTAAAATAACAACTATTATATTTATTTCAGAATCTACCTTTCTCATTAAAAACTTCACTTTTTGGTTTAAATTTGAACTGCTACTTTAAAAAGTGATTCCTTCGTATGAATTTAAAATTCAACTTTTTGGATGACAATTAGCCTTTTTGGTAGAAAATGAATCTTCTTGTTAGAAAATTAATCTGTATTAATTGAAAATTCAACTCCTTCGATGAAGGTTGAACTACTTTGCTGAATACTCGTTCATTTGGTTAATGATTCGTCATTTGAGTTCACAATTAGTCTGTTCAGTTAAGAATGGAACTATTTTATTGAAAATTCATTTTTATTAATCTTTTTCAGTAGAATTAAAAACCTCATCTGTTTATTTAAAAATTTTATTATTTTGTTAGAAATTAATTTTTGTACATTCCTTATTGAACTACTTGGTTCAAAATTGAAATACTTTGTTAAAAATGTATTATTTTGTTTAGTAGTTCAATTATTTTGTTAAAAAATAATTCATTTTCAAAATAAACATTTTTTACTTCAAAATTACTCTTTTTATATACAAATTCACCGTTTTGATAGAAAATCCATGGCTTTGGTTAAAAATTAATTAATTTATCATTGCCCGTGTGGAAAAATGGAGGGGGCCCCCGGCAAGGTTCACATGGATTGCCCACGTGCCTTGTGGATTCCATAAGGGCAGTCCAGACGAGGTTCCTTATGGAAACGACATGCTAATCCATAGGGGCCCAACATGGTCTTCCCTCATGGATCCCTCATGCTTGTCACCATGAAAGCCCTCTTGGTTTTTTTTACCAGTGCTGGCACCTGTACTGGTATATCCCTGGGATGAAAACACTATTTTGTATTGGGCTGTCAGTGCTGGGCCAGCACTGGATATCTCTACTTGCATAGTACTGTTCCAATACGAAATTCACCATGGGTGGCAGTACTGCGGCAGTGCTAACTACTATCGGCGAGAAAATTCGAGTCCTCTGGCTTTGACGTTGAATAAGTATGTGAAGAAAAAACGGTAGGTTAATGAAAGAGGTATCATTTTAAAGTTGCGAATGTTGGTAGTTAGTTGAACTATCGGTAATAATTTACCATTTGAAGGAAGTATGTGCTTCTTGTTTTCTTCGTGTAAATTGCGATATTTGAAGTCATTTTTTTTATATAGCAAAACAAGTGCGAGAGCCCAGCGTGGTGCCGTTTTTTCAGGGGATCGTCCTCGGTTTTCCTCAGGCCGACCTACCCAACTTGTGCCTCCGAGCCTCATTCTGGCCTTCGAACACTTTCCCTGTGTTGAGGAAAACTGAGCCGATCCCCTGAAAAAAATGGCACCGCGCTGGGCTCTCGCACTTGCGTTCCTATATAAAAACTGACTTCAAATTGTACGATGTGCAAGAAGCACATACTTTTTTCAAATTGTAAATTATTACAGATAGTTCAACTAACTACCTACAATTTAAATCACTTCATTATCTTCATTAGAACTGAAGATAGCGCGGTCGCATATTTATTCACAGAAAACGAACAATTATTTATATTTTGCTAATATTTTGACGGCAATCTGTTCAGAAATGTTTAATGTACCCCCATGAATTCTTTCAGATTTTTCCTATTATTTTTTCAATAAAGAACTATGCTTTCAGGTTCACTGTTTGTAAACGCTATCAAATTTCCTTACTTTTCATCGTATTTTCAGATGTGTAAGCTACAAATAATTTTTTGGAATATTACGTTTTGGCTCATTAACTTAAAATATTTGCACCTTTAGAATGAGACCTTTTTTTTATTAACCTACCATTTTTTCTTCACAAACTTATTCAACGTCAAAGTCACAGGACTCGAATTTTTTCGCCGATAGTAGTACCGTACTGCTATACTTTAACCATATGACAACAAAGTTATTTAAAAAATAAATATTAATTGATTGTGAGTATTTTGTCTGCAGATATTAATTGTCCTCTGTAGAGTGAATACATATATTAAATTTTTAAACATTATATTACAAATGAAATTTCTAACGCTACGAGGTATCGAACCTACAAAATTGATCCCTAAATCTATCGTCTAGCAGTCGGGAGTCCTAACCACTGCGCCAAACCGACAAGTTGAAACTCGATGAAAAAGCCATCCGTATAACCTACACTTCAGAAAAGTTAAAGTACCAAATTTTAAGCTCTCTTTATATAATTATTTATTATACGACGTTTTGTAAATGTAAAATACGCAAACTGTTAAAAGGAATATCAAAATAATTATTAAATAAATAATTGAAATCTATTACACTTTTTCTTCGCGTAATATATTGTTTTTTCACGTTGTAAACTAATACAAACTTTTTTACAATGACGGGAAATATAATTTTTTATTAACATTTAAAATTTTTTATAAAACATGAAACTAAGAATTTTTTTCTTAAAAAAAAGCAGGAAAAAAGTTGTTTTCGGGACAGATGTATTTATAGTTTTTTAAAATTTTAGAATGCATGAACCATATTTTAAAATGTATTTTTTATGTCCATTTTTTAGGATATAAAATATTCACCCTTTGGACTTTGAAATTTGAATCGTTGATCCGTGAGGGCAACCGCGTTGGGTCCCCTGTCGGGGCCCCTATGGAACATATATATTGTGGGAGTTCGAAATTCGACAACGTGGCATTCAATTTTGAAAGAAAATCATTATTCGTAAGTCTGAACTCATAAAACCTTGAAATTAGTAGTGTCAAAAAAAATATACGTCCTTTGGAATTTGAAATTTGAATCGTTGATCCATGAGGGTAATCGAGCTTGGACCTCTACGGGGGCCCCTATGGAACATCCATATTGTGAGAGTTAGAATTTCAGAAAAGCGTCATTCCATTTTTGACAGAAAATCATTATTTGTAAGTCTGAACTCATGAAACCTTAAGATTAGTAGTGTTAAAAAAATATAGGTTCTTGGAACTTTAAATTTGAATCGTTGATCCGCGAGGGCATCCGAGCTGGGCCCTTACCGGGGACTCTCATGGAACATCCAGATGGTGAAAGTTCGAATTTCAGAAAAAAGTCATTCAATTTTTGACAGAAATTTTTTGTCAGTCTGAACTCATGAACCTTGAAATTAGCAGTGTCAAAAAAATATACGTCCTTTGGAATTTGAAATTTGAATCGTTGATCCGTGAGGGTAACCGAGCTGGAAACTCTGTGAGGGCCCCTATGGTACATCCAAATTGTGCAATTTCGAATTTCAAAAAAGTGTCATTCCATTTTTTACAGAAAACCATTATCTGTAAGTCTGAACTCATGAAACCTTAAAATCAGTAGTGTCAAAAAAATATACGTCCTTTGGACTTTGAAATTTGAATCGTTGATCCGTGAGGGCAACCGAGCTGGGCCCTTGCCGGGGACCTTCATGGAACATCCATATGGTGAAAGTTCGAATTTTAGAAAAGAGTCATTCAATTTCTGACCGAAATTCATTGTTTGTAAGTCTGAACTCATAAAACCTTAAAATTTTTAGTATCAAAAAAATATACGTCCTTTGGACTTTGAAATTTTAATCGTTGATCCGTAAGGTCTACCGAGCTGGGACCTTGACGGGGGTTCTCATAGAATTTCCACGCGTGGAACATCCATGCGGGCCCCCGCGGGGGGCCCTCATTCTAAGTGGTCTCAGCAGGGCTTTTACCACACGGGTGGTTAATGATTTACTATTTTAGTTTATAATTTATCATTTTGGATAAAAATTGAACTATTTTGTTAAAGTTTTTTTTGCCTTTTAAAAATTAATCTATTCCAGTTAAAGATTATATTTTTGCGGAAAATTAACCCCTTACCGCTCAAAAGACCGAAAAACTAAGCTTAACTTAGCTGATGCAGTTTTGGTAGTAAAACATGTCGCATATGTTTGAAACTCAGCATACTTATGTTTTCAAGACCGCCCTACATGATGAAGTTGTCAAAACAATTGCTCGTTTACCAGGAAATTCAATATGGCGGCATTTATAAGAAAAAACACGGAAAAATTTAAGAGAAAAAATTTTGGCAGCTGGATTTCGTATCGAAAAAATTTTTTATGCAACAAAATTGGTGGACAAAAGTGCGCAAACATATTGAACTTTCGAAAAATGGAAAACAACAACTTTGAAATTCAAGATGGATTTCTCAAAATGGCGAATTAAAAAAAAAAAAGAAATTGTTATTTCTACCCTCAAGTGATGGCAATTAATTTGACCATTACCCTAACAACCTATATACATTTCTCATGGTTTTTCGGGTCACTTATTACAAATCTGGCCGCGAAATTGCAAAATTTATTTATTTAAATTATTTGTTTAAACAAATTATTCAGAAGAATTAAATTGTTCACACGATGCATATGCTTTTCATGGTTCTTAGGTCCGCTGAGTACGAATCTGGCGTCGAATTTGTAAAATCAATCGGTTTAAACAATTTTTAAAATAATTTTTTTACAAATTGTTGCAGTATTAAGGTTTTTGTAAGGTGCATATGCTTTCGATGGTTTTTGTGTCCGCTGAGTACGAATCTGGCGTAAAATTTGCAAAATCAATGTGTTCAAACAATTCATAAGCATTGTTTAACAAATTGTTGCAATATTAAAGTTTTTTGAAGATGCATATGCTGTCATTGGTTTTGTGTCCCTTGAGTACGAAGCTGCCGTCACATTCGCAAAATCAATGTGTTAAAACAATTTTTGTTGCAATTTTCCCTTCTGTCAGCCGCTGTATTTGACGTTTACCAACTGTCATTGCGTGGAGCCCAAAGGATAGACAGTTTTTTTCATTTTGATTTTTGTGTATACTTTTTTGTTTTGTTTTTAAAATTAAAATTAATTTTATTTTATGGTAAACGTCAAATACGGCGGCTGACAGAAGGAAATATTACATGAATTTGTTTAAACATTGTTTAAACATATTGATTTTGCCAATCTGACGTCAGATTCGTACTCAGCGGACACAAAACGCAACGAAAGCATATGCATTTTGCAAAAACTTCCATATTGCAAAAATTTAAAAAATATTATTTAAAAATTGTTTAAACACATTGATTTTGAAAATTTGACCCAGATTCGTAATCAGCCGACCCAAAAATCATGAAAAGCATATGCATCATGTGAACTATCTAATTCTTCTGAATAATTTGTTCAAACAAATAGTTTAAACAAATTAATTTTGCCATTTCGCAACCAGATTTGTAATAAGTAAACCGAAAACTCATGAAAAAAAAAAATATATATATATATAGGTTGTTTGGGTAACAGTCAAATTCATTGCCGTTACTTAAGGTTAGAAATAACAATTTTTTTTTTAAATTCGCCATTTTGAGACATCCATCTTGAATTTCAAAGTTGTTGTTTTCTATTTTTGGAAAGTTCAATATTTTTGTGCACTTTTGTGCAACAAACTCGTTGTATGAAAGAAATTTTTCGATACGAAATCCAACAGCACAAATTTTTTGTTTTAAATTTTTCCGTGATTATTTGTTATAAATGCCGCCATATTGAATTTTCTGGTAAACAAGCAATTATTTTGCAAAACTTCATCTTGTAGAGCGGTCTTGGAAACATAAATATGTTGAGTTTCAAACATATGCGATATGTTTTACTACCACAACTGTATCAGCAAAGTTAAGCTTAGTTTTTCGGTCTTTTGGGCGTTAGCGGGTTAATTTTTGTTTAAATTCAACTACTCGATCGAAGAATTGGAATTGCCTTCTTGGAAATACGTTCTTCTGGTTAATGCTTCATCAATTTATTTAATAATTTATCTGATTGGCTAAAAATTAAACTTTGTAGTAGAAAATTCTTCTACTTTGTTTGGGAATGTAACTTGTTTAATGTTTGATCTATTATGTTAAAAAATTTATTCTTATATTAAATGATTTATTATTTTAGCTTAAAATTGATCAATTTTTTAAAAAATTACTTTGTTCAGTAAGTCAAATTAACTGATCTAACAGTCCGAAATTCCGCATTATTGGAATCACTCGAAATTGGGTTTTCATCAGTCGCTTTTAATTGAGTCTTATTTATAATTTAAATTTATTCATACAAGAAATTGCAAAAAATTAGGTTCTCAACAGATAAAAAAGAACATTATTCTAATAAAGAATCAAAATACACATAATGTATTTTCCTTAGATTTGATTTATTCTGAGAACTTCTTCGGCGATAATAAAAGCAAAATCGGGCGAAAATCTGAAAAGTACATCGTCTCCAGATTGGTCTGATGTGAGTGAGAGGTGATATCTGGGATTTGGAGAACACTGAATATGTTTATTTGTAAGTCTGAACAGATCCCTTTTCCGGTTGAGCAGCATAGAAAACTTCAGGGATTGAAAAATACAGTTTCTTCAACGTTGCTAACCGTTCTATATTACTTTGTCCGACAGAACGCCCTACCCTGAAAGATTTGGAATTTCAAAGGAGACGAATTTCATTCCGCGCTTGTTGACGGTGGGGACCGAATCACGAGTAGGTAGTTGATCGTTATTGACATAAGCTTCTGCGTCTTCGTCCGTGTTCTCGCTTTACTTTCTTCCACTACTTTCTTTAATTTTATACCCCTCGTCGCTTACAATATTTATTTTCATAAATGATCTAATTTATATCTGCAGAGAGTGCTAAAAAGGTACATAATGAATTTACTTTTCACGAATTTGACAAAATCACAGTTTCAATTCATTACAATACAATCGTTGGATAAAAGAAGCCCTCTAAATTTAAATTATGTTCAAAATAATTGAATTATAATAGAGAATTAAAAAATTAGAGTTGATATAATACTGATAATATATATTACGAATGTTACGAATTTTTCAAATAAACTCGTTTATACAACTTGTTCCATAAAACCAACTATTGTGTCATTTATTTCACAATCTGTCAAAATTACGTTCAATATCTCTGTTTATTGAATATTATTTCATGTTAGAAAGTTTAAGATGTTGAAGATATAAAATTAAATTAAATGATGTTTAAGATATCTTCGTACAAAATAAAACAATTTGAATACATTTTTGAAAAGGAAATCTCAATTAGTACGTCTGAATTCGCCTCTGAATTCACTTTTGACAACATCGTTTCAATTACAGTTTATGTTTATTTGAAAAAAATCGACCGATAAAAAATTACACTCCTAATTGAAATTATTCTTTAAAAACTCAAAATATAATAAAAAAATTTTTGATTGAGATTT